>NC_068424.1:6311539-6321635 GCF_023373465.1 Oncorhynchus keta | reverse complement strand
TTGTCCTTCAGACGAGGAGGCCACTGAACATGTTGTTGTGTTGTTAGATGCAAGAAACCACTTTACAGAATAAAATGCATTATTATCCCCATACCATTATTACAGAGAATCAGACAAATTATATTACCCTCTGGCTATTGGCTACTTAGCTTATTCAAGCCCGCCTCAAAATACAACACTGTCCCTTTAAGACAGAACAAAATGTCTCCACATGAGTCACTTTTCAAAGAGTTCTAGAATGTTGTGTGCTCTTGTAGGAAGCAATCAGTCCCCCATTGCTGACTATAGGAACTGGACTAATTACTCACTAACTAGCAATCACTTCACCTATTGCTGACTACTGTCGTGGAAATTCAAACCTGAGAGAGAAGTGGTCATCGCTTCAAACAATCATCTTTATTTAATTTTCATTAATATTTGGAATAATGAAACCTTCAGCCCAACAGTCTTGACTGTTAGGCTGAGAGTCTAACTCGTACAGAAATGCAGAGTTGTGTATACTTAAAGTAGACCTAAAAATACTGTCGTGGCTGGCTCCACCCTTCCCATGCAGACTAAGGATCATCATAAGCCGCTCTGGGTTCGTCTCCTTGTCATCTGCCTCTGATGTAGTTTTACCCCCCCCCCCCCACCTTGTCTTCGTTTCCCAGACGCCAGGATTCTTAGGAATACTGAGGCCTTTGTTCTGCTCCTCCGGGCCATCTCTTTCCCGGGCTAAACATACACCATATAATGTCTATGGAATGCAGGCTCAATCATACCAGAGATATACACTACCTTTCAATTGTTTGGGGTCACTTTGAAATGTTATTGTTTTTGAAAGAAAAGCACATTTGTTTGTCCGTTAAAATAATATCAAACTGGTCGGAAATACAGTGTAGACATTACTAATGTTGTGAATTACTATTGTAGCTGGAAACAGCTGATTTTTAATGGAATATCTACATAGGTGTACAGAGGCCCATTATCAGCAACCATCACTCCTGTGTTCCAATGGCGCGGTGTGTTAGCTAATCCAAGTTTATAATTTTAAAAGTCTAATTGATCATTAGAAAACCTTTTTTGCAATTATGTTAGCACAGCTGAAAACTGTTGTTCTGATTAAAGAAGCAATAAAACTGGCCTTCTTTAGACTAGTTGAGTACCTGACATGATGACTCCTTGCTGTCCCCAGTCCACCTGGCCATGCTGCTGCTCCAGTTTCAACTGACCTGAGCCCTAGGACCATGCCCCAGGACTACCTGACATGATGACTCCTTGCTGTCCCCAGTCCACCTGGCCATGCTGCTGCTCCAGTTTCAACTGTTCTGCCTTACTATTATTCGACCATGCTGGTCATTTATGAACATTTGAACATCTTGGCCATGTTCTGTTATAATCTCCACCCGGCACAGCCAGAAGAGGACGGGCCACCCCACATATGCTCTCTCTAATTCTCTCTTTCTTTCTCTCTCTCGGAGGACCTGAGCCCTAGGACCGTGCCCCAGGACTACCTGACACGATGGCTCCTTGCTGTCCCCAGTCCACCTGGCCGCTGCTGCTCCAGTTTCAACTGTTCTGCCTTGTTATTATTCGACCATGCTGGTCATTTATGAACATTTGAACATCTTGGCCATGTTCTGTTATAATCTCCACCCGGCACAGCCAGAAGAGGACTGGCCACCCCACATAGCCTGGTTCCTCTCTAGGTTTCTTCCTAGGTTTTGGCCTTTCTAGGGAGTTTTTCCTAGCCACCGTGCTTCTACACCTGCATTGCTTGCTGTTTGGGGTTTTAGGCTGGGTTTCTGTACAGCACTTTGAGATATCAGCTGATGTACGAAGGGCTATATAAATACATTTGATTTGATTTGATTTTGAGTATCTGGAGCGTCAGCATTTGTGGGTTTGTTTACAGGCTCAAAATGGCCAGAAACAAAGTACTTTCATCTGAAATTCGTCAGTCTGTACTTGTTCTGAGAAATGAAGGATATTCCATGTGAGAATTTGCCAAGAAACTGAAGATCTCGTACAACGCTGTGTACTACTCCCTTCACAGAACAGTGCAAACTGGCTCTAACCAGAATAGAAAGAGGAGTGGGAGACCCAGGTGCACAACTGAGCAAGAGGAGAGGACAAGTACATTAGAGTGTCAAGTTTGACAAACAGACGCCTCACAAGTCCTCAACAGGCAGCTTCATTAAATAGTACCCCCAAAAATCAGTCTCAACGTCAACAGTGAAGAATCGACTCTGAGATGCTGGCCTTCTAGGCAGAGTTGCAAAGAAAAAGCCATGTCAGAGACTGGCCAATAAAAATAAGAGATTAAGATGGGCAAAAGAACACAGAAACTGGATAGAGGAACTCTGCCTTGAAGGCCAGCATCCTGGAGTCGCCTCTTAACTGTTGACGTTGAGACTAGGATTTTTTGGGGACAGAGTAACTCTGCCTACAGAGAGGAACTCTGCCTAGAAGGCCAGCATCCCGGCGTCGCCTCTTCACTGTTGACGTTGAGACTGGTGTTTTGCGGCCTCCCTCTCCTCTTTCTTATTCTGGTTAGAGCCAGTTTGCACTGTTCTGTGAAGGGAGTTGCACACCGCGTTGTACGAGATCTTCAGTTTCTTGGCAAATTCTCGCAAGGAATAGCCTTCATTTCTCAGAACAAGTATAGACTGACGAGTTTCAGAAGAAAGCTCTTGTTTCTGGCCATTATGAGCCTGTAATCAAACCCCCAAATGATGATGCTCCAGATACTCAAGTAGTCTAAAGAAGGCCAGTTTTATTGCTTCTTTTGAATGGTAGTGTGTGTCTCGCATGCACCACTAATCATAGAATGGAATGTGGCTGTTGGTTTTTATCACCAAGATATCAATCAATTGTTACCTCAAGCTATCTCTAGTAAAATCATACGCTCGGATTAGCTGCATGGTGCTAGAGTGGAGACCATGAAACACAGCATTAGCAGGACAGAAATATCTTACTGTTGTTAATAATTGATATCCAAAATTCAGGTAAATATGTAACTTTTCTATCACACTACAAATTATATATAACTGGGCTAATAGCTCACTAACCAGAAAAGGATATGAACAAAAATGTGCACACGGCTATATGCAGCTTTCGCTTTTTTCTCAAAACATCAGAGCATCTATTCACTACCGCTCATACTGTAAACACAGTCCAGTTCAAAGTAAATGGCAAAGATCCATATATGGTAATGGTCTATTTGCATATAGGGCTACTGAAGCTCTGTACTGGCCTGAGTTGTGCCTGTCAATGCAATAGAATCCTAATTCGATTCTATCTGCCTGCATCAACATTTCTTGTATAGTTAGTTTTGTTTCGGTATGTTGCATTGAAAGTGGCTAACATTTATTTTGATTCAATCACAATAGCCACAATAAGGGGAAACGTTGATGGTGTAAACAGGGAAAACTCTAAAACAGTGGTCACCAATCTTTTTTGAATCAAGATCACTTTCTGAGTCAAAATGCAAGCTTAGATCTACCGCCCAGATTTGTTTTAAACATGACTTAAAAACATAAGCCTATGCAACATTAACCAATTAAAAAACGTCCTGTAGCAATGAGGTTTGTACAATAGGCTGTAGGACCAATACATTATCACTGCATATTGGCTATGCTTGAATTGCCCTGCAACATTTCTCTCTCACACGTGAATGGTCCCCTGATACTGCCATAATCTCACACAATGTTCCCTCAGATTTATTTCATCACTAAGCAAATTTCAGGTCTGCTGAGCACAAACTGGAACGTGTCACTTTCAGCATGTATTTACTGTGAACTCTGAAGCTGTACCCACTTTAAGCTAGTTTTAGTAGGGGAAAAGTAGGCTACCGTGGCTATTTGATCATAATGTAGGGCCTACAAGAGTGGCCTACCATCAAAAACAATGGAGTAAATGCATTCATAACATTTTAACATGGAATAAGCTTTCATATCATCCAGCCAATAGTAGCAGCCAATGTGTGGTGTTCAATGAGGGCTACATTCCATGAGACTTTTGAAAAGCACATTAACCTGTTTATCCACTTGTCCTTCAGACAAGGAGGCCACTGAACGTGTTGTTGTGTTGTTAGATGCAAGAAACCACTTTACAGAATAAAATGCATTATTATCCCCATACCATTATTACAGAGAATCAGACAAATTATATTACCCTCTGCCTATTGGCTACTTAGCTTATTCAAGCCTCTCTCAAAATACACCACTACCCCTTTAACCCTCCTGCTGTGTTCCAAAATGGACCGATTAAGTTCTCAGACTCCTGCCATACTCTGTCTGACATGTGTGAAGGGTCCCCTGATACTACCATACTCTCTCTTGATGCAGAGAAGGCATTCGATAGAGTTGAGTGGTCTAATTTATTTAAAGTGCTTATGATATTTGTGTTTGGGGACTACTACTGTAAATGGATTAATATCCACTATTATATACCAACCCCACTGCAGAAGTTTCACAGCCTTTTAATCTTTTTTGGGGCGAAGGTGTCCAGACAGAGACAAAGGTGTCCGGGCAGAGACAAAGGTGTCCAGACAGAGACAAAGGTGTCCGGGCAGAGACAAAGGTGTCTAGACAGAGACAAAGGTGTCCGGGCAGAGACAAAGGTGTCCGGGCAGAGACAAAGGTGTCCAGACAGAGAAAAGGTGTCCAGACAGAGACAAAGGTGTCCGGGCAGAGACAAAGGTGTCCGGGCAGAGACAAAGGTGTCCAGACAGAGACAAAGGTGTCCGGGCAGAGACAAATCAAATCAAATCAAATGTATTTATATAGCCCTTCGTACATCAGCTGATATCTCAAAGTGCTGTACAGAAACCCAGCCTAAAACCCCAAACAGCAAGCAATGCAGGTGTAGAAGCACGGTGGCTAGGAAAAACTCCCTAGAAAGGCCAAAACCTAGGAAGAAACCTAGAGAGGAACCAGGCTATGTGGGGTGGCCAGTCCTCTTCTGGCTGTGCCGGGTGGAGATTATAACAGAACATGGCCAAGATGTTCAAATGTTCATAAATGACCAGCATGGTCGAATAATAATAGGGCAGAACAGTTGAAACTGGAGCAGCAGCACGGCCAGGTGGACTGGGGACAGCAAGGAGTCATCATGTCAGGTAGTCCTGGGGCATGGTCCTAGGGCTCAGGTCCTCCGAGAGAGAGAAAGAAAGAGAGAAGGAGAGAATTAGAGAACGCACACATAGATTCACACAGGACACCGAATAGGACAGGAGAAGTACTCCAGATATAACAAACTGACCCCAGCCCCCCGACACATAAACTACTGCAGCATAAATACCGGAGGCTGAGACAGGAGGGGTCAGGAGACACTGTGGCCCCATCCGAGGACACCCCCAGACAGGGTCAAACAGGAAGGAGACAAAGGTGTCCGGGCAGAGACAAAGGTGTCCGGGCAGATACAAAGGTGTCCAGAAAGTCCAGTACTCTTTATTTTACTGCAGCTGTAGAACACGTTTGCCATTGAAGTTAAGGTTAAGTTAAACCCCTCAATTTGTGGAATTAAAGCATCAGATTCTGAGCATCAAGTTGCTCTGTGTGTTACGACTTCTATAAATGGTGCGGTGGAGGAGTCAAACGCAGAGAGCAGGTAATATCGTACGTGCATCTATTTACTCCAACGAAAGCGGAGACATGGACACGCCAACACTAGGGCGTATGAAACCACCCGTTCAAAATACACAGGACTACACACCAACACCACAATAACAGAGAACAAGCCCGCACAAATACCCAGCGGGCCTAGTGCCCTTAAATAGCCTACAAAACAAACACTAACTTAAAACAGGTGTACCCAATTAAACCCAATAACCAGAAACAAACGGAAAGGGAATCGATGGTAGCTAATAGGCCGGTGACGACGACCGCCGAGCACCGCCCGAACAGGAAGAGGCACCATCTTCGGCGAGATTCGTGACACGGTGTCGATGATGTCGTCTTATTCCTAACAGATCTAAACATTTCAATATTTTCCGTCTTTTATTTGATTACTAAATGTTGGTCCGGTTAAAATTTTGGTCCGTTTTTTTAACTGGTCCAGTTTAAAAAAAAAAAATGAAACCAAATCTTTCTTCCTTTTCCTCAACAAGCAAGAGATACTGAATCCTGTGCTGTACAGCATCCATTTGTGAATACAGAACAAAGATTCAAATATCTTGATTTTAATAATCACACCAGAAATGAGCTCCATGAGTTCAACAAACTCTGAACCCATGTTAACAGAAACCATCAACAGATGGACATCATTACAGCCTATATCGATTACTGCTAAAATAAATATCATTAAGATTAATATTCTGACGTCTTTTATCAAGTCCTCCAACCACCTTTATTTTAGAAATATACTCTAACATTGTATCTGGAGCAATAGAAAACCAAGACTTAAACTTACTCTTCTTTACTGGCCCTTTCACAGAGGAGGGTAACAACTTCCAAACCTACAGTGGTATTACTGGGCTGCCCAACTGAGGGCTGAATGAGAGCTGCCCAACTGAGGGCTGAATGAGGGCTGCACTACTGGGGCTGAATGAGGGCTGCACTACTGGGGACTAAATGAGGGCTGCACTACTGGGGACTAAATGAGGGCTGCACTACTGGGTACTAAATGAGGGCTGCACTACTGGGGACTGAATGAGGGCTGCACTACTGGGGACTAAATGAGGGCTGCACTACTGGGGGCTGAATGAGGGCTGCACTACTGGGGACTGAATGAGGGCTGCACTACTGGGGACTGAATGAGGGCTGCACTACTGGGGGCTGAATGAGGGCTGCACTACTGGGTACTAAATGAGGGCTGCACTACTGGGGACTGAATGAGGGCTGCACTACTGGGGGCTGAATGAGGGCTGCACTACTGGGGACTGAATGAGGGCTGCACTACTGGGGACTAAATGAGGCTGCACTACTGCGGACTGAATGAGGGCTGCACTACTGGGGGCTGAATGAGGGCTGCACTGCTGGGGACTAAATGAGGGCTGCACTACTGGGGACTGAATGAGGGTTGCACTAATGGGGACTAAATGAGGGCTGCACTACTGGGGACTGAATGAGGGCTGCACTACTGCGGACTGAATGAGGGCTGCACTACTGGGGACTGAATGAGGGCTGCACTACTGGGGGCTGAATGAGAGCTGCACTGCTGGGGACTAAATGAAGGCTGCACTACTGGGGACTGAATGAGGGTTGCACTACTGGGGACTAAATGAGGGCTGCACTACTGGGGACTGAATGAGGGCTGCACTACTGCGGACTGAATGAGGGCTGCACTACTGGGGACTGAATGAGGGCTGCACTACTGGGGACTGAATGAGGGCTGCACTACTGGGGACTGAATGAGGGCTGCACTACTGGGGGTTGAATGAGGGCTGCACTACTGGGGGCTGAATGAGGGCTGCACTACTGCAGACTGAATGAGGGCTGCACTACTGGTGGTTGAATGAGGGCTGCACTACTGGGGACTAAATGAGGGCTGCACTACTGGGGACTGAATGAGGGCTGCACTACTGGGGATTGAATGAGGGCTGCACTACTGGGGGCTGAATGAGGGCTGCTGAATCAGGGCTGCACTACTGAGGACTGAATGAGTGCAGCACTACTGGGGACTGAATGAGGGCTGCACTACTGCGGATTGAATGAGGGCTGCACTACTGGGGACTGAATGAGGGCTGCACTACTGGGGGCTGAATGAGGGCTGCACTACTGATATGAGGGCTGCACTACTGGGGACTGAATGAGGGCTGCACTACTGGGGACTGAATGAGGGCTGCACTACTGGGGACTAAATGAGGGCTGCACTACTGGGGACTGAATGAGGGCTGCACTACTGGGGACTAAATGAGTGCAGCACTACTGGGGTTGAATGAGGGCTGCACTACTGGGGGTGGACCTGGCATCCTTTCACTCCCTCCTCTCTACATTTTCCTCCTCTGTCTCTGCTGCTAAAGCCACTTTCTACCACTCTAAATTCCAAGCATCTGCCTCTAACCCTAGGAAGCTCTTTGCCACCTTCTCCTCCCTCCTGAATCCTCCTCCCCTCCCCCCTCCTCCTCTCTGCAGATGACTTCGTCAACCATTTTGAAAAGAAGGTCGACGACATCCGATCCTCGTTTGCTAAGTCAAACGCCACCGCTGGTTCTGTTCACACTGCCCTACCCTGTGCTCTGACCTCTTTCTCCCTCTCTCTCCAGATGAAATCTTGCGTCTTGTGACGGCCGGCCGCCCAACAACCTGCCCGCTTGACCCTATCCCCTCCTCTCTTCTCCAGACCATTTCCGGAGACCTTCTCCCTTACCTCACCTCGCTCATCAACTCATCCCTGACCGCTGGCTACGTCCCTTCCGTCTTCAAGAGAGCGAGAGTTGCACCCCTTCTGAAAAAACCTACACTCGATCCCTCCGATGTCAACAACTACAGACCAGTATCCCTTCTTTCTTTTCTCTCCAAAACTCTTGAACGTGCCGTCCTTGGCCAGCTCTCCCGCTATCTCTCTCAGAATGACCTTCTTGATCCAAATCAGTCAGGTTTCAAGACTAGTCATTCAACTGAGACTGCTCTTCTCTGTATCACGGAGGCGCTCCGCACTGCTAAAGCTAACTCTCTCCTCTGCTCTCATCCTTCTAGACCTATCGGCTGCCTTCGATACTGTGAACCATCAGATCCTCCTCTCCACCCTCTCCGAGTTGGGCATCTCCGGCGCGGCCCACGCTTGATTGCGTCCTACCTGACAGGTCGCTCCTACCAGGTGGCGTGGCGAGAATCTGTCTCCTCACCACGCGCTCTCACCACTGGTGTCCCCAGGGCTCTGTTCTAGGCCCTCTCCTATTCTCGCTATACACCAAGTCACTTGGCTCTGTCATAACTTCACATGGTCTTTCCTATCATTGCTGTGCAGACGACACACAATTAATCTTTCCTTTCCCCTTCTGATGACCAGGTGGCGAATCGCATCTCTGCATGTCTGGCAGACATATCAGTGTGGATGACGGATCACCACCTCAAGCTGAACTCGGCAAGACGGAGCTGCTCTTCCTCCCGGGAAGGACTGCCCGTTCCATGATCTCGCCATCACGGTTGACAACTCCATTGTGTCCTCCTCCCAGAGCGCTAAGAACCTTGGCGTGATCCTGGACAACAACCTGTCGTTCTCAACTAACATCAAGGCGGTGGCCCGTTCCTGTAGGTTCATGCTCTACAACATCCGCAGAGTACGACCCTGCCTCACACAGGAAGCGGCGCAGGTCCTAATCCAGGCACTTGTCATCTCCCGTCTGATTACTGCAACTCGCTGTTGGCTGGGCTCCCTGCCTGTGCCATTAAACCCCTACAACTCATCCAGAACGCCACAGCCCGTCTGGTGTTCAACCTTCCCAAGTTCTCTCACGTCACCCCGCTCCTCCGCTCTCTCCACTGGCTTCCAGTTGAAGCTCGCATCCGCTACAAGACCATGGTGCTTGCCTACGGAGCTGTGAGGGGAACGGCACCTCAGTACCTCCAGGCTCTGATCAGGCCCTACACCCAAACAAGGGCACTGCGTTCATCCACCTCTGGCCTGCTCGCGCCTCCCTACCACTGAGGAAGTACAGTTCCCGCTCAGCCCAGTCAAAACTGTTCGCTGCTCTGGCCCCCAATGGTGGAACAAACTCCCTCACGACGCCAGGACAGCGGAGTCAATCACCACCTTCCGGAGACACCTGAAACCCCACCTCTTTAAGGAATACCTAGGATAGGATAAAGTAATCCTTCTCACCCCCCCTTAAAAGATTTAGATGCACTATTGTAAAGTGGCTGTTCCACTGGATGTCATAAGGTGAATGCACCAATTTGTAAGTCGCTCTGGATAAGAGCGTCTGCTAAATGACTTAAATGTAAATGTAAACGTATGGCTGAATGAGGGCTGCACTACTGCGGACTGAATGAGGGCTGCACTACTGGGGACTGAATGAGGGCTGCACTACTGGGGGTTGAATGAGGGCTGCACTACTGGGGGCTGAATGAGGGCTGCTGAATCAGGGCTGCACTACTGAGGACTGAATGAGGGCTGCACTACTGGGGGCTGAATGAGGGCTGCACTACTGGGGGCTGAATGAGGGCTGCAC
>NC_068424.1:6264781-6311439 GCF_023373465.1 Oncorhynchus keta | reverse complement strand
TTGTCCTTCAGACGAGGAGGCCACTGAACATGTTGTTGTGTTGTTAGATGCAAGAAACCACTTTACAGAATAAAATGCATTATTATCCCCATACCATTATTACAGAGAATCAGACAAATTATATTACCCTCTGGCTATTGGCTACTTAGCTTATTCAAGCCCGCCTCAAAATACAACACTGTCCCTTTAAGACAGAACAAAATGTCTCCACATGAGTCACTTTTCAAAGAGTTCTAGAATGTTGTGTGCTCTTGTAGGAAGCAATCAGTCCCCCATTGCTGACTATAGGAACTGGACTAATTACTCACTAACTAGCAATCACTTCACCTATTGCTGACTACTGTCGTGGAAATTCAAACCTGAGAGAGAAGTGGTCATCGCTTCAAACAATCATCTTTATTTAATTTTCATTAATATTTGGAATAATGAAACCTTCAGCCCAACAGTCTTGACTGTTAGGCTGAGAGTCTAACTCGTACAGAAATGCAGAGTTGTGTATACTTAAAGTAGACCTAAAAATACTGTCGTGGCTGGCTCCACCCTTCCCATGCAGACTAAGGATCATCATAAGCCGCTCTGGGTTCGTCTCCTTGTCATCTGCCTCTGATGTAGTTTTACCCCCCCACCTTGTCTTCGTTTCCCAGACGCCAGGATTCTTAGGAATACTGAGGCCTTTGTTCTGCTCCTCCGGGCCATCTCTTTCCGGGCTAAACATACACCATATAATGTCTATGGAATGCAGGCTCAATCATACCAGAGATATACACTACCTTTCAATTGTTTGGGGTCACTTTGAAATGTTATTGTTTTTGAAAGAAAAGCACATTTGTTTGTCCGTTAAAATAATATCAAACTGGTCGGAAATACAGTGTAGACATTACTAATGTTGTGAATTACTATTGTAGCTGGAAACAGCTGATTTTTAATGGAATATCTACATAGGTGTACAGAGGCCCATTATCAGCAACCATCACTCCTGTGTTCCAATGGCGCGGTGTGTTAGCTAATCCAAGTTTATAATTTTAAAAGTCTAATTGATCATTAGAAAACCTTTTTTGCAATTATGTTAGCACAGCTGAAAACTGTTGTTCTGATTAAAGAAGCAATAAAACTGGCCTTCTTTAGACTAGTTGAGTACCTGACATGATGACTCCTTGCTGTCCCCAGTCCACCTGGCCATGCTGCTGCTCCAGTTTCAACTGACCTGAGCCCTAGGACCATGCCCCAGGACTACCTGACATGATGACTCCTTGCTGTCCCCAGTCCACCTGGCCATGCTGCTGCTCCAGTTTCAACTGTTCTGCCTTACTATTATTCGACCATGCTGGTCATTTATGAACATTTGAACATCTTGGCCATGTTCTGTTATAATCTCCACCCGGCACAGCCAGAAGAGGACGGGCCACCCCACATATGCTCTCTCTAATTCTCTCTTTCTTTCTCTCTCTCGGAGGACCTGAGCCCTAGGACCGTGCCCCAGGACTACCTGACATGATGACTCCTTGCTGTCCCCGGTCCACTTGACTGTGCTGCTGCTCCAGTTTCAACTGTTCTGCCTTGTTATTATTCGACCATGCTGGTCATTTATGAACATTTGAACATCTTGGCCATGTTCTGTTATAATCTCCACCGGCACAGCCAGAAGAGGACTGGCCACCCCACATAGCCTGGTTCCTCTCTAGGTTTCTTCCTAGGTTTTGGCCTTTCTAGGGAGTTTTCCAAGCCACCGTGCTTCTACACCTGCATTGCTTGCTGTTTGGGGTTTTAGGCTGGGTTTCTGTTTGCCATTGAAACACGTTTGCCATTGAAGTTAAGGTTAAGTTAAACCCCTCAATTTGTGGAATTAAAGCATCAGATTTTGAGCATCAAGTTGCTCTGTGTGTTACGACTTCTATAAATGGTGCGGTGGAGGAGTCAAACGCAGAGAGCAGGTAATATCGTACGTGCATCTATTTACTCCAACGAAAGCGGAGACATGGACACGCCAACACTAGGGCGTATGAAACCACCCGTCCAAAATACACAGGACTACACACCAACACCACAATAACAGAGAACAAGCCCGCACAAATACCCAGCGGGCCTAGTGCCCTTAAATAGCCTACAAAACAAACACTAACTTAAAACAGGTGTACCCAATTAAACCCAATAACCAGAAACAAACGGAAAGGGAATTGATGGTAGCTAATAGGCCGGCGACGACGACCGCCGAGCGCCGCCCGAACAGGAAGAGGCACCATCTTCGGTGGGCTGCCCAACTGAGGGCTGAATGAGAGCTGCCCAACTGAGGGCTGAATGAGAGCTGCACTACTGAGGACTGAATGAGGGCTGCACTACTGGGGGCTGAATGAGGGCTGCACTACTGGGGGCTGAATGAGGGCTGCACTACTGGGACTGCGGACTGAATGAGTGCAGCCCTACTGGGTACTAAATGAGGGCTGCACTACTGGGGACTGAATGAGGGCTGCACTACTGAGGACTGAATGAGGGCTGCACTACTGGGGGCTGAATGAGGGCTGCACTACTGCGGACTGAATGAGTGCAGCCCTACTGGGTACTAAATGAGGGCTGCACTACTGGGGACTGAATGAGGGCTGCACTACTGAGGACTGAATGAGGGCTGCACTACTGGGGGCTGAATGAGGGCTGCACTACTGCGGACTGAATGAGTGCAGCCCTACTGGGGACTGAATGAGGGCTGCACTACTGCGGATTGAATGAGGGCTGCACTACTGGGGACTGAATGAGGGCTGCACTACTGGGGGCTGCTTATTTTTTCTAGTCCAAAACAATCTGCCCTACAACCTCTTTTGACCACTGAAGAAACGTGTTCTGCTAATCTGTGTGATGGGAGAGGTGAGATGACTGTATTATAACAGGAATATGTTAGCTACTCTTAAAGTCAACTCTGATAGTAAGAGACTTCAGTGGATACAAGATATACAGGAAGATATTTCAGCAGAGGACTGGGGTATGATATGCTCTGTTTCTAGCCCAATGCTCTAACCACGGAGCTACCCTGCCGCGTCCTCAACAGTAGCAGGAGAGGACCCAGCCCTCTGGTTTCAGAAGAGGACCCAGCCCTCTGGTTTCAGGAGAGGACCCAGCCCTCTGGTTTCAGGAGAGGACCCAGCCCTCTGGCTTCAGGAGAGGACCCAGCCCTCTGGCTTCAGAAGAGGACCCAGCCCTCTGGTTTCAGAAGAGGACCCAGCCCTCTGGTTTCAGGAGAGGACCCAGCCCTCTGGTTTCAGGAGAGGACCCAGCCATCTGGTTTCAGAAGAGGACCCAGCCCTCTGGTTTCAGGAGAGGACCCAGCCCTCTGGTTTCAGGAGAGGACCCAGCCCTCTGGTTTCAGAAGAGGACCCAGCCCTCTGGTTTCAGGAGAGGACCCAGCCCTCTGGTTTCAGGAGAGGACCCAGCCCTCTGGCTTCAGAAGAGGACCCAGCCCTCTGGCTTCAGGAGAGGACCCAGCCCTCTGGTTTCAGAAGAGGACCCAGCCCTCTGGTTTCAGGAGAGGACCCAGCCCTCTGGTTTCAGGAGAGGACCCAGCCCTCTGGTTTCAGGAGAGGACCCAGCCCTCTGGCTTCAGAAGAGGACCCAGCCCTCTGGATTCAGGAGAGGACCCAGCCCTCTGGCTTCAGGAGAGGACCCAGCCCTCTGGCTTCAGAAGAGGACCCAGCCCTCTGGCTTCAGGAGAGGACCCAGCCCTCTGGTTTCAGGAGAGGACCCAGCCCTCTGGTTTCAGGAGAGGACCCAGCCCTCTGGTTTCAGAACAGAACCGAGCCCTCTGGCTTCAGGAGAGGACCCAGCCCTCTGGTTTCAGAACAGAACCGAGCCCTCTGGCTTCAGGAGAGGACCCAGCCCTCTGGTTTCAGGAGAGGACCCAGCCCTCTGGTTTCAGGAGAGGACCCAGCCCTCTGGTTTCAGGAGATGACCCAGCCCTCTGGTTTCAGGAGAGGACCCAGCCCTCTGGCTTCAGGAGAGGACCCAGCCCTCTGGTTTCAGGAGAGGACCCAGCCCTCTGGTTTCAGGAGAGGACCCAGCCCTCTGGTTTCAGAACAGAACCGAGCCCTCTGGCTTCAGGAGAGGACCCAGCCCTCTGGTTTCAGAACAGAACCGAGCCCTCTGGCTTCAGGAGAGGACCCAGCCCTCTGGTTTCAGGAGAGGACCCAGCCCTCTGGTTTCAGGAGAGGACCCAGCCCTCTGGTTTCAGGAGATGACCCAGCCCTCTGGTTTCAGGAGAGGACCCAGCCCTCTGGTTTCAGAAGAGGACCCAGCCCTCTGGTTTTAGGTTGGCAATACATCCATAGTACAGTATAGACGCAGTACAATATTGTCTCAGTACAATACGGTCAAAGTACATTCTTCAACAGAAAGATAAATGTTCATTTATGTTTTTACCACTTTGTTGTCATTTGTCATTTCATACCATTTCATCTCCATTTGGTAAAATTAACATTTAATTTCAGAAGTGAAAAATGTTTTGTGCATCTTGCTTATATCTGAATGATTCTAAGTCCCTTAAGATAAGAGAAATGCATTTGTCAGATGTTTATTAAGGGCGTCAAATCAAATATTATCTTGACTGTGTCTTTAAAGTGTCCACCCCCTAAGGCAAACAGAGGGCGTAGTCATAAGGACTCATAACTAAAGTACACACTTTCTCTTTCTCTTTCTCTCTCTCATTCTCTTTCTGTGAACAGTGAACGCGACACAGTCAGCTCCAGAATGGCTACATCTTCCTCTACCCTCACCGACCACCTCTGCTGCGCCATCTGTACAGAGATCTTCACTGACCCTGTGTCTCTCAGCTGCCAGCACAACTTCTGTAAGAGATGTCTTGAAAAAAGCCTTGAGGCTGGACTCCGGCCCCGCTGCCCTGAGTGTAGAGCTCCGATCATGGAGAGAAACTTCCAGATCAACAGAATGGTTCGGAACATGGCAGACCAGCTGAGACTGGAGCAGAGTAGACAGGAGAACACCGGAGGACAAAGATCTACAGCTGAGAAAGAAGATGAGTGTCCTGAGCACGGAGAAGCTATGAAGCTGTTCTGTGTGACAGACAGGAAGCCTATCTGCCTGGTCTGTAAGGAAGGGAGAGACCACAGAGGACACACATTCAGACCTGTGAGAGAGGCACAGGAGGATCTGATGACAGAAGTGGTCTCAGCATTGGGTATACTGAAGGAAGACTTGAACAAAGCGCAACATAAAAGAGAAAGTCAACAAAGAAACATCTCTAAGAGAGGAGAGAAATCCAGCCAAGTCAAGGAAAACATCAGGACCGTGTTTGAGGAAGTAATCAACAAGCTGAAGCAAAGAGAACAGGAGGCGATGAGAGAGATAGACAGGAGGGATGGTCTTGTCAATATCAATATGGAGAAACGTCTGACTGAAATAAAGAGACACGAGACAGATGTGAAAAAGAGAGAGACCTCGCTTCAGTCTGGACTGGACATCACTAACCCCAGGAAGTTCCTTCAGTGGTGGACAGAGAAGGGTCGCGCTACGTGTGATACAAGGCAGGTTTGTCCAGACATCTACAGTGTACCCAGGGTGCTAAGACCAAGACAATTTGAGGGTTATATAGATCATCAAATCCTCATGGGTTTTATTGACTGGGAGGGCATTGAGAAAAGCCTTGAATGGAAATTCTATCAATTAGAAAGGTCTGATGACAAGTGTGTCCTCTCTTGATTACAGTTCAGAAACTACTTTCACTTTGACAAAAAATGATGATTCACTGAAACTCTGTATTGCATTCGTATGTGAAGATGATTAATATGGTTAACTCCTCTGACATTTGGACGATTCCATGCCAGTGTAGCCAAAAAAAATAGTTTTAGTATCTCAGATTGTTCTTTTGTCTTGTGTTTTCTTAATTGTCCTCTAAATCATCAGAGAAGAAACAGCGCCCCCCTCTGTCTCAGTATGTGTAGCTCATGTATCTTATGCTGTCTGGTCAAAATGAGTATGACATGTTGTCGCAGAGCATACCGCCTCAGTTGATAATAAAATGATGAAATTATCAGCGTTGAGCTGAGCTCAACTATGGGTGGTTCTGGTGCAGCAAGAAAACAACAAGGGAGGCCAGTATGGATTTGGCTTCACACCAATCAAATCACATCAAAATAAAATAAAGAAAATGTCCTTGCAGAAAAAGTGTGTTATGTTTCTGGTCTGATTGTGACATAAAATGACATTCTATTGGTCTCATACACATAATTAGCAGAGGTTATTGTGGGCGTGGCGAATTACTTGTGTCCATAGCTCCAACAGTGCAGTAGTATCTAACAATTCACAAAAAATATACACAAATCTTAAAGTAAAATAATGGAATGAACCATATTATGTTGTGTGGACTCAGTATGTGTGCAATAATACTGTTTAACACAATGTTTGAATGACTACCTCATATCTGTACCCCACACAAACAATTATCTGTAAGGTCAATCAGTAGAGCAATGAATTTCAAACACAGATTCAACTACAAAAACCAAAGAGGTTTTCCAATACCTCGCAAAGAAGGGCACCTATTGGTGAATTGGTTAAAAACAATAAGCAGATATTCAATATCCCTTTGAGCATAGTGAAAGTATTAATTACACTTTGGATGGTGCATCAATACACCCAGTCACTACAAAGATACTGGCGTCCCTTCCTAACTTAGTTGCCGGAGAGGAAGGAAATCATGTCAAAGTTGATTCTAACATTTAGTGACTAAGGAGGTTAGCAACTTATGTAATCAAGATACAGTGTTTTAGTGTTTCATTAATGTTTTACAAATGTACGACAGGTCGTTACAGTTCCCTCCAATATCCAGCAACTTAGTACAGCCATTGAAGAGGAGTGGGACAACATTCCACAGGCCACAATCATCATGAGGCACACCTGGACTTCACCACTTCCTGTTCACTTCCTGTGTATCCAGCACTCTGTTGCATCAACCCATTAGGTAGTATTGCTGCTCCTGTTTCTGGGTTCCCTCCATGTTCCTGTTAAACTCACCTACTGCACCTGCTTCTGGGTTCCCTCCATGTTCCTGTTAAACTCACCTACTGCACCTGCTTCTGGGTTCCCTCCATGTTCCTGTTAAACTCACCTACTGCACCTGCTTCTGGGTTCCCTCCATGGTTAAACTCACCTCCATGTTCCTGTTAAAACTCACCTCCATGTTCCTGTTAAACTCACCTACTGCACCTGCTTCTGGGTTCCCTCCATGTTCCTGTTAAACTCACCTACTGCACCTGTTTCTGGGTTCCCTCCGTGTTCCTGTTAAACTCACCTACTGCACCTGCTTCTGGGTTCCCTCCATGTTCCTGTTAAACTCACCTACTGCACCTGCTTCTGGGTTCCCTCCGTGTTCCTGTTAAACTCACCTACTGCACCTGCTTCTGGGTTCCCTCCATGTTCCTGTTAAACTCACCTACTGCACCTGTTTCTGGGTTCCCTCCATGTTCCTGTTAAACTCACCTACTGCACCTGCTTCTGGGTTCCCTCCGTGTTCCTGTTAAACTCACCTACTGCACCTGCTTCTGGGTTCCCTCCATGTTCCTGTTAAACTCACCTACTGCACCTGCTTCCTGACTCCCTGCGTCTCCGTTACACTGGTTTCCTTTCTATGAACTGTAGCTCATTAAAATGTTGGAAATTGTTGCGTGTTGTGATTATATTTGTTTTCAGTCTATATACGTATATTATTAGTTGTATTTTATGGTGGGGTGCGGTTATGCTCGTGTGGCATTGAACAGTTATACAGTTTGCAGCTGTTATTTCTGAGTTTTTGGCCAAAGTCGACCTTTCAGTAGAAATTGTGCACCAATGATCACTTATGTGTATCCCAATTGGCACCCTATTCCCTATATAGTGCACTACTTTAGACCAGAGCCCTATGGCACTCTATTCCCTATATAGTGCACTACTTTAGACCAGAGCCCTATGGCACCCTATTCCCTATATAGTGCACTACTTTAGACCAGAGCCCTATGGCACTCTATTCCCTATATAGTACACTACTTTAGACCAGAGCCCTATGGCACCCTATTCCCTATATAGTGCACTACTTTAGACCAGAGCCCTATGGCACCCTATTCCCTAAATATAGTGCACTAATTTAGACCAGAGCCCTATGGTACCCTATTCCCTAAATATAGTGCACTACTTTAGACCAGAGCCCTACGGCACCCTATGCCCTACATAGTGTACTACTTTAGACCAGAGCCCTATGGCACCCTATTCCCTAAATATAGTGCACTACTTTAGACCAGAGCCCTACGGCACCCTATTCCCTACATAGTGTACTACTTTAGACATGAGCCCTATGGCACCCTATTCTCAATGTAGTGCACTACTTTATACTAGAGCCCTATGGCACCCTATTCCCTATATAGTGAACTACTTTAGACCAGAGCCCTATGACACCCTATTCCCTACATAGCGTACTACTTTATACTAGAGCCCTATGGCACCCTATTCCCTATATAGTGAACTACTTTAGACCAGAGCCCTATGACACCCTATTCCCTATGTAGTGAACTACTTTAGACCAGAGCCCTATGCCACCCTATTCCCTATATAGTGCACTACTTTAGACCAGAGCCCTATGGCACCCTATTCCCTATATAGTGAACTACTTTAGACCAGAGCCCTATGACACCCTATTCCCTATGTAGTGAACTACTTTAGACCAGAGCCCTATGACACCCTATTCCCTATGTAGTGAACTACTTTAGACCAGAGCCCTATGACACCCTATTCCCTATGTAGTGAACTACTTTAGACCAGAGCCCTATTAGCCCAAGTCAAAAGTAGTGCACTATATAGGGAATGTACACTAAGCTGTGTTGTGCTAATGCGATAACATGGAGGTGTCTCTGTTACCCACAGGCACAGATCTAGGATCAGTTTACCTTCCCCAAACCTTTACTGAAACCGTGAGGGGATAAAATACACCCATGACCATAGATCAGCATCAACAGGCAAGTTCTCCTTGGCTGTCTCTCAATTCATCTCTTCTCATTTCCTTGCATCCTCTCTCCTTTCCTCCTCAAAATGCCTTGGAGGAGGAGATCCCACTCCAAGGGGAGGAACCAGTCACTGAATCTTCTGATCCAATGTGCTCTGAGAAGGAGACGAGGTGGGAGGATGTGATGGTAAAAAAAATTATCCACCGAGGTGCAAGTTCATCTTATTCCTTATGGGTTTCTTCATTGCTGGATAAGTGTTGTCTTCAGTATGAAGGAAAATACCACCCCCTAGTGGCGTGATCTAAGAAGGCACAGCTAATCATTTTAGGCTGCACTTCCTGTGACTACCAGTAGATGGCACTCTAAACTGATTGATTAGCACAGGACAGTGATAAAATGATGAGGCTTGCATTTTCTTGCAGTTCTTTTGTTCACCACAGGGTGGCGATCTAGCATTGGTCAAGAATATTAGTCTGTGGATCACAACTATTCATGTCTGTATCCTTCCTACATGGCACCCTATTCTCTTAGGGCAGTGTAGGGTTAATGTTTGGTAAAGGTTTGAAAAAAAACCAACAACTGTGTAGCACTCTATACCGGGCGGTGTGAGAGGAAGGCCCTAATGAAAGGTCAAAGACTCCAGCCACCCTAGTCGTAGACTGTTCTCTCTGCTAACAGAGGGCAAGATGTATTGGAGTGCCACGTCTAGGTCCAAAAGGTTTCTAAACATCTTCTACCCCCCAAGCCATAAGACTCCTGACCACCGTCGTACCCCCCCCCAACATCGTACCCCCCCCCCCGCACCCCCTCTTTTACACCACTGCTGCTCTCTGTTGTTACCATCTATGCATAGTCACTTTAATACCTCTACATACATGTACAGACAACTAACCGGTGCCTCCCCACATTGACTCTGTACTGGTACCCCCTGTATATAGCCTCCACATTGACTCTGTACCGGTACCCCTGTATATAGTCTCCCCATTGACTCTGTACCGATACCCCCTGTATATAGTCTCCACATTGACTCTGTACCGGTACCCCCTGTATATAGCCTCCACATTGACTCTGTACTGGTACCCCCTGTATATAGTCTCCACATTGACTTTGTACCGGTACCCCCTGTATACAGTCTCCACATTGACTCTGTACCGGTATCCCCTGTATATAGTCTCCACATTGACTCTGTACCGATACCCCCTGTATATAGCCTCCACATTGACTCTGTACCGATACCCCCTGTATATAGCCTCCACATTGATTCTGTACCTGTACCCCCTGTATATAGTCTCCACATTGACTCTGTACTGTAATACTCTGTATATAGCCTCCACATTGACTCTGTACCGGTACCCCCTGTATATAGTCTCCACATTGACTCTGTACCGGTACCCCCTGTATATAGCCTCCACATTGACTCTGTACCGGTACCCCCTGTATATAGCCTCCACATTGACTCTGTACCGATACCCCCTGTATATAGTCTCCACATTGACTCTGTACCGGTACCCCCTGTATATAGCCTCCACATTGACTCTGTACCGGTACCCCCTGTATATAGCCTCCACATTGACTCTGTACCGATACCCCCTGTATATAGCCTCCACATTGACTCTGTACCGGTACCTCCTGTATATAGCCTCCACATTGACTCTGTACCGGTACCCCCTGTATATAGTCTACACGTTGACTTTGTACCGGTACCCCCTGTATACAGCCTCCACATTGACTCTGTACCGGTACCCCTGTATATAGCCTCCACATTGACTCTGTACCGTAATACCCTGTATATAGCCTCCACATTGACTCTGTACCGGTACCCCTGTATATAGTCTCTACATTGACTCTGTACCGGTACCCCATGTATATAGCCTCCACATTGACTCTGCACCGGTACCCCCTGTATATAGCCTCCACATTGACTCTGTACCGGTACCCCTGTATATAGCCTCCACATTGACTCTGTACCGGTACCCCTGTATATAGCCTCCACATTGACTCTGTACCGATACCCCTGTATATAGTCTCCACATTGACTCTGTACCGGTACCCCCTGTATATAGCCTCCACATTGACTCTGTACCGGTACCCCCTGTATATAGCCTCCACATTGACTCTGTACCGATACCCCCTGTATATAGCCTCCACATTGACTCTGTACCGGTACCTCCTGTATATAGCCTCCACATTGACTCTGTACCGGTACCCCCTGTATATAGTCTACACGTTGACTTTGTACCGGTACCCCCTGTATACAGCCTCCACATTGACTCTGTACCGGTACCCCCTGTATATAGCCTCCACATTGACTCTGTACCGTAATACCCTGTATATAGCCTCCACATTGACTCTGTACCGGTACCCCCTGTATATAGTCTCTACATTGACTCTGTACCGGTACCCCATGTATATAGCCTCCACATTGACTCTGCACCGGTACCCCCTGTATATAGCCTCCACATTGACTCTGTACCGTAATACCCTGTATATAGCCTCCACATTGACTCTGTACCGGTACCCCCTGTATATAGTCTCTACATTGACTCTGTACCGGTACCCCATGTATATAGCCTCCACATTGACTCTGTACCGGTACCCCCTGTATATAGCCTCCACATTGACTCTGTACCGGTACCCCTGTATATAGTCTCTACATTGACTCTGTACCGGTACCCCATGTATATAGCCTCCACATTGACTCTGTACCGGTACCCCTGTATATAGTCTCCACATTGACTCTGTACCGGTACCCCTGTATATAGCCTCCACATTGACTCTGTACCGTAATACCCTGTATATAGCCTCCACATTGACTCTGTACCGTAATACCCTGTATATAGCCTCCACATTGACTCTGTACCGTAATACCCTGTATATAGTCTCCACATTGACTCTGTACCGTAATACCCTGTATATAACCTCCACATTGACTCTGTACTGGTACCGGCAGCCTTCCCCAACACCAGTCCTCCCTCTAGCCAGACCCTGTGTGGTCTATACAGGAACACAGAGAGCAGCCTTCCCCAACACCAGTCCTGCCTCAAGCCAGACCCTGTGTTGTAGATACAGGAACACAGACAGACCAGACAGGGACACAGAACTGTCTGTGTTCTCTGTAAGTGGAAGCAAGGTGAAGTAGGAAACAGTCTCGTCCTTCTCCACCGTCTCACACAGCTTCATCAGCAAATGTCTTTACAGCACCAAACACTGACCACTTAGAGTTAGAGTGTTGGGCCAGTAACCAAAAGGTTGCTAGATCGAATGCCCGAGCTGACAGGGTGAAAATCTGTCTTTCTGCCCCTGAACAAGGCAGTTAACCCACTGTTCCCTGGTAGGCCATCATTGTAAATAAGAATTTGTTTTTAAAATGACTTGCCCAGTTAAACAAAGGTTCCATATGTTATAATGATCTGTCCTCCCCTCAGCAGGCTCCACTGTTCCACATGTATAGATTACATGTGGAGATTAACTTTTTTTTAAACTATAATACTACTCTAAATCTAGTGTAAATGAAGGGTGTTAGTTTGCTGACAGAGTTACAGTATAGTTCCACAGGAAAGAAGAAAGGTGCACTAGTTTATTGACTTAGAAGAGGGTTCTCTGACCCTGTTCCTAGAGAGATACCCTCCTGTAGGTTTATACCAGGGTTCTCTGACCCTGTTCCTAGAGAGATACCCTCCTGTAGGTTTATACCAGGGCTCTCTAACCCTGTTCCTAGAGAGATACCCTCCTGTAGGTTTATACCAGGGCTCTCTAACCCTGTTCCTAGAGAGATAACCTCCTGTAGGTTTATACCAGGGCTCTCTAACCCTGTTCCTAGAGAACTACCCTCCTGTAGGTTTATACCAGGGCTCTCTAATCCTGTTCCTAGAGAGATACCCTCCTGTAGGTTTATACCAGGGCTCTCTAACCCTGTTCCTAGAGAACTACCCTCCTGTAGGTTTATACCAGGGCTCTCTAACCCTGTTCCTAGAGAACTACCCTCCTGTAGGTTTATACCAGGGCTCTCAAATCCTGTTCCTAGAGAGATACCCTCCTGTAGGTTTATACCAGGGCTCTCTAACCATGTTCCTAGAGAACTACCCTCCTGTAGGTTTATACCAGGGCTCTCCAACCCTGTTCCTAGAGAGATACCCTCCTGTAGGTTTATACCAGGGCTCTCTAACCCTGTTCCTAGAGAGATACCCTCCTTTAGGTTTATACCAGGGCTCTCTAACCCTGTTCCTAGAGAACTACCCTCCTGTAGGTTTATACCAGGGCTCTCTAACCCTGTTCCTAGAGAGATACCCTCCTGTAGGTTTATACCAGGGCTCTCTAACCCTCTTCCTAGAGAGATACCCTCCTGTAGGTTTATACCAGGGCTCTCTAACCCTGTTCCTAGAGAGATACCCTCCTGTAGGTTTATACCAGGGCTCTCTAACCCTGTTCCTAGAGAACTACCCTCCTGTAGGTTTATACCAGGGCTCTCTAACCCTGTTCCTAGAGAACTACCCTCCTGTAGGTTTAAATCAGGGCTCTCTAACCCTGTTCCTAGAGAACTTCCCTCCTGTAGGTTTACATCAGGGCTCTCTAACCCTGTTCCTAGAGAGATACCCTCCTGTAGGTTTACATCAGGGCTCTCTAACCCTGTTCCTAGAGAGATACCCTCCTGTAGGTCTATACTAGGGCTCTCTAACCCTGTTCCTAGAGAGATACCCTCCTGTAGGTTTATACCAGGGCTCTCTAACCCTGTTCCTAGAGAGATACCCTCCTGTAGGTTTACATCAGGGCTCTCTAACCCTGTTCCTAGAGAGATACCCTCCTGTAGGTCTATACTAGGCTCTCTAACCCTGTTCCTAGAGAGATACCCTCCTGTAGGTTTACATCAGGGCTCTCTAACCCTGTTCCTAGAGAGATACCCTCCTGTAGGTTTACATCAGGGCTCTCTAACCCTGTTCCTAGAGAACTACCCTCCTGTAGGTCTATACTAGGGCTCTCTAACCCTGTTCCTAGAGAACTACCCTCCTGTAGGTTTACATCAGGACTCTCTAACCCTGTTCCTAGAGAACAACCCTCCTGTAGGTTTACATCAGGGCTCTCTAACCCTGTTCCTAGAGAACTACCCTCCTGTAGGTTTACATCAGGGCTCTCTAACCCTGTTCCTAGAGAACAACCCTCCTGTAGGTTTACATCAGGGCTCTCTAACCCTGTTCCTAGAGAACTACCCTCCTGTAGGTTTATACTAGGGCTCTCTAACCCTGTTCCTAGAGAGATACCCTCCTGTAGGTTTACATCAGGGCTCTCTAACCCTGTTCCTAGAGAGATACCCTCCTGTAGGTCTATACTAGGGCTCTCTAACCCTGTTCCTAGAGAGATACCCTCCTGTAGGTTTATACCAGGGCTCTCTAACCCTGTTCCTAGAGAGATACCCTCCTGTAGGTTTACATCAGGGCTCTCTAACCCTGTTCCTAGAGAACTACCCTCCTGTAGGTTTACATCAGGGCTCTCTAACCCTGTTCCTAGAGAGATACCCTCCTGTAGGTTTACATCAGGGCTCTCTAACCCTGTTCCTAGAGAGATACCCTCCTGTAGGTCTATACTAGGGCTCTCTAACCCTGTTCCTAGAGAGATACCCTCCTGTAGGTTTATACCAGGGCTCTCTAACCCTGTTCCTAGAGAGATACCCTCCTGTAGGTTTACATCAGGGCTCTCTAACCCTGTTCCTAGAGAACTACCCTCCTGTAGGTCTATACTAGGGCTCTCTAACCCTGTTCCTAGAGAACTACCCTCCTGTAGGTTTACATCAGGACTCTCTAACCCTGTTCCTAGAGAACAACCCTCCTGTAGGTTTACATCAGGGCTCTCTAACCCTGATCCTAGAGAACTACCCTCCTGTAGGTTTACATCAGGGCTCTCTAACCCTGTTCCTAGAGAACAACCCTCCTGTAGGTTTACATCAGGGCTCTCTAACCCTGTTCCTAGAGAACTACCCTCCTGTAGGTTTATACTAGGGCTCTCTAACCCTGTTCCTAGAGAGATACCCTCCTGTAGGTTTACATCAGGGCTCTCTAACCCTGTTCCTAGAGAGATACCCTCCTGTAGGTCTATACTAGGGCTCTCTAACCCTGTTCCTAGAGAGATACCCTCCTGTAGGTTTATACCAGGGCTCTCTAACCCTGTTCCTAGAGAGATACCCTCCTGTAGGTTTACATCAGGGCTCTCTAACCCTGTTCCTAGAGAACTACCCTCCTGTAGGTTTACATCAGGGCTCTCTAACCCTGTTCCTAGAGAGATACCCTCCTGTAGGTTTACATCAGGGCTCTCTAACCCTGTTCCTAGAGAGATACCCTCCTGTAGGTCTATACTAGGGCTCTCTAACCCTGTTCCTAGAGAGATACCCTCCTGTAGGTTTATACCAGGGCTCTCTAACCCTGTTCCTAGAGAGATACCCTCCTGTAGGTTTACATCAGGGCTCTCTAACCCTGTTCCTAGAGAACTACCCTCCTGTAGGTCTATACTAGGGCTCTCTAACCCTGTTCCTAGAGAACTACCCTCCTGTAGGTTTACATCAGGACTCTCTAACCCTGTTCCTAGAGAACAACCCTCCTGTAGGTTTACATCAGGGCTCTCTAACCCTGATCCTAGAGAACTACCCTCCTGTAGGTTTACATCAGGGCTCTCTAACCCTGTTCCTAGAGAACAACCCTCCTGTAGGTTTACATCAGGGCTCTCTAACCCTGTTCCTAGAGAACTACCCTCCTGTAGGTTTATACTAGGGCTCTCTAACCCTGTTCCTAGAGAACTACCCTCCTGTAGGTTTACATCAGGGCTCTCTAACCCTGTTCCTAGAGAGATACCCTCCTGTAGGTTTACATCAGGACTCTCTAACCCTGTTCCTAGAGAACTACCCTCCTGTAGGTTTACATCAGGGCTCTCTAACCCTGTTCCTAGAGAACTACCCTCCTGTAGGTTTATACTAGGGCTCTCTAACCCTGTTCCTAGAGAACTACCCTCCTGTAGGTTTAAATCAGGGCTCTCTAACCCTGTTCCTAGAGAACTACCCTCCTGTAGGTTTACATCAGGGCTCTCTAACCCTGTTCCTAGAGAACTACCCTCCTGTAGGTTTATACTAGGGCTCTCTAACCCTGTTCCTAGAGAACTACCCTCCTGTAGGTTTACATCAGGGCTCTCTAACCCTGTTCCTAGAGAACTACCCTCCTGTAGGTTTTCAGTCCAACTCCAGTTGTAACTAACCTGATTCAACCAGCTAATTATTAGAATCAGGTGTGTTAGGTTAGGGTTGTAGAAAGCAGGAATGTAGCTCTCCAGGAAAAGGGTTGTCGAGCCCTGAGTCAGAAAGGGCAGGGAGCCAGGATCCCCCAGAATAAAGACCTCCACCCACCCCAAAGGAGGAGGAGGGGGGAGGGGGTTCGCTCAGCGGAGCAAACACACACACACACACACAGGCCCCTCCCTGTGCAGAGCATTCCCAGCAGATTGGCACCCATACTTATGCTAACGGACCCAACACGCTCACCAAATGCCTTATGGGCATGCCAGGTTGCCCAATCGGTGGGTTTAGAGATCAACCCTCCATGACAATAGACAGCTCAATTCCCTTTCCCTTTAAATCACAGAGACATTAAGTGGCCAAGAAAAGCCATCGACAATCCCCTTCCCAGGACTCCTTAATCAATCCCCTTCCCAGGACTTCTTTATCAATCCCCTTCCCAGGACTTCTTAATCAATCCCCTTCCCAGGACTTCTTAATCCATCCCCTTCCCAGGACTTCTTAATCAATCCCTTCCCAGGACTTCTTTATCAATCCCCTTCCCAGGACTTCTTAATCAATCCCCTTCCCAGGACTTCTTAATCAATCCCTTCCCATTACTTCTTAATCAATCCCCTTCCCATTGCTTCTTAATCAATCCCCTTCCCAGGACTTCTTAATCCATCCCCTTCCCAGGACTTGTTAATCAATCCCCTTCCCAGGACTTCTTAATCAATCCCCTTCCCATTACTTCTTAAACAATCCCCTTCCCATTACTTCTTAATCAATCCCCTTCCCATTACTTCTTAATCAATGGATTTAATAAAGGCATCAATAGTCACCTTAAATAACGCCACTTTAATAATGTTTACATATCCTACATTACTCATCTATGTATATATTATATTCTATACCATCTACTGTATCTTGCCTATGCCGTTCGGCCATCGCTCATCCATATATTTATATGTACATATTCTTATTCACCCCTTTACATTTGTGTGTATAAGGTAGTTGTTGTGAATTTGTTAGATTACTTGTTAGATATTAATGCACAAGAATTTAACTACACTCGTATTAACATTTTCAGACATTTTTTATTGTTAACACAATACCGCAACACAATTTTTCCCAATCTGTGAGGTAAACTCTCTAAGTAGTCAATCATTCCGCATTTCAGATGGAATTAAAGGCATTAGAATGTTCCAGAGGCCACCAGAATAGAGGTTGTTCTGACATTAATTTTTCTTATATACCTAAATATACCAAAAGCTTCATGAGGTCATTCCTAACAGGCAGGTTTGAGGAAGTGGACAGAGGTCCTGACAGGCAGGTTTGAGGAAGTGGAAAGAGGTCCTGTCAGGCAGGTTTGAGGAAGTAGAAAGAGGTCCTGTCAGGCAGGTTTGAGGAAGTGGAAAGAGGTCCTGTCAGGCAGGTTTGAGGAAGTGGAAAGAGGTCCTGACAGGCAGGTTTGAGGAAGTGGAAAGAGGTCCTGTCAGGCAGGTTTGAGGAAGTGGAAAGAGGTCCTGTCAGGCAGGTTTGAGGAAGTGGAAAGAGGTCCTGACAGGCAGGTTTGAGGAAGTGGAAAGAGGTCCTGACAGGCAGGTTTGAGGAAGTGGAAAGAGGTCCTGTCAGGCAGGTTTGAGGAAGTGGAAAGAGGTCCTGACAGGCAGGTTTGAGGAAGTGGAAAGAGGTCCTGACAGGCAGGTTTGAGGAAGTGGAAAGAGGTCCTGTCAGGCAGGTTTGAGGAAGGGGAAAGAGGTCCTGACAGGCAGGTTTGAGGAAGTGGAAAGAGGTCCTGTCAGGCAGGTTTGAGGAAGTGGAAAGAGGTCCTGACAGGCAGGTTTGAGGAAGTGGAAAGAGGTCCTGTCAGGCAGTTTTGAGGAAGTGGAAAGAGGTCCTGACAGGCAGGTTTGAGGAAGTGGAAAGAGGTCCTGACAGGCAGGTTTGAGGAAGGGGAAAGAGGTCCTGTCAGGCAGGTTTGAGGAAGTGGAAAGAGGTCCTGTCAGGCAGGTTTGAGGAAGGGGAAAGAGGTCCTGTCAGGCAGGTTTGAGGAAGTGGAAAGAGGTCCTGACAGGCAGGTTTGAGGAAGTGGAAAGAGGTCCTGACAGGCAGGTTTGAGGAAGTGGAAAGAGGTCCTGACAGTCAGGTTTGAGGAAGTGGAAAGAGGTCCTGTCAGGCAGGTTTGAGGAAGGGGAAAGAGGTCCTGTCAGGCAGGTTTGAGGAAGTGGAAAGAGGTCCTGACAGGCAGGTTTGAGGAAGTGGAAAGAGGTCCTGACAGGCAGGTTTGAGGAAGTGGAAAGAGGTCCTGTCAGGCAGGTTTGAGGAAGGGGAAAGAGGTCCTGTCAGGCAGGTTTGAGGAAGGGGAAAGAGGTCCTAACAGGAAAAGGGTTGTTCGGGGCACTCCGCTCCTCAGAATCTCCTTCAACTCTTGTAGTGGGACTGGGCCTACATATACTGTAAACACAGCCCTGTCTGAAGCCCTTCTAAATCATATGGAAATGGTTTAACACCTCCAGGCTTTGTCACTCAGCAGGAAAACACAGAGGCCTTCACCGTGTTAAAGGACACTGCCAAACATTTCACATTCATGGGAACAATGACTTCCACATGAATGGTGTAACTGCTGAGGACAGAGGCTTAAAGTCCCATGGTAGGTATGTATGGCCCAGGCTTTTTCAATGGAGCCCTCTGGCTAAGGTGATCACCATTAAATAGAGAGATAGAACAGAGACATCTATTGCTACGAATGTCCTCATGGGGTGCGAAGGGAGAGGTTTCTGTGTGTGTGTGTGTGTGTGTGTGTGTGTGTGTGTGTGTGTGTGTGTGTGTGTGTGTGTGTGTGTGTGTGTGTGTGTGTGTGTGTGTGCGTGCGTGCGTGCGTGCGTGCGTGCGTGCGTGCGTGCGTGCGTGCGTGCGTGCGTGCGTGCGTGCGTGTGTGCGTGCGTGCGTGCGTGCGTGCGTGCGTGCGTGCGTGCGTGCGTGCGTGCGTGCGTGCGCGTGCGTGCGTGCGTGCGTGCGTGCGTGCGTGCGTGCGTGCGTGCGTGCGTGCGCGCGCGCGTGCGTGCGTGCGTGCGTGCGTGCGTGCGTGCGTGCGTGCGTGCGTGCGTGCGTGCGTGCGTGCGTGCGTGCGTGCGTGCGTGCGTGTTAGTAGTTAGCTGATCTGATGGCTGCTCTGATTGCCGATGGATGGCCTATCTATTCGGTAGAAATGAATGACATCCGTTGTGTCTATTGTCCTGTAGATTGGAAGCATAGTTTAGGTGAATTAGGTTCATGTCTATTGACTAACAACTTACTAACAAAATCCTCTCTGCTGTAAAATGAATGTGAAGACATACGGTGAAATATGAGACCAGATTTTATTTTTTATTTATTTGACCTTTATTTACATTTACATTTAAGTCATTTAGCAGACGCTCTTATCCAGAGCGACTTACAAATTGGTGCATTCACCTTATGACATCCAGTAGAACAGTCACTTTACAATAGTGCATCTAAATCTTAAAGGGGGGTGAGAAGGACTAGGCAAGTCAGTTAAGAACAAATTCTTATTTTCAATGACGGCCTAGGAACAGTGGGTTAACTGGTCTAGGAACAGTGGGTTAACTGGTCTAGGAACAGTGGGTTAACTGGTCTAGGAACAGTGGGTTAACTGGTCTAGGAACAGTGGGTTAACTGGTCTAGGAACAGTGGGTTAACTGGTCTAGGAACAGTGGGTTAACTGCCTGTTCAGGGGCAGAACGACAGATTTGTACCTTGTCAGCTCGGGGATTTGAACTCGCACCCTTCCGGTTACTAGACCAACGCCCTAACCACTAGGCTACCCTGCCGCCCCATTTTAACAGCAATGAAAGAAACTGTTGTCTCATTTAGTATTATGATTGATGAACGTTGTACAAAGAGGCTTGTATCGATCCATCGTCCCACAGGGAGGAATGACAGGACACAATCTGAGTGTCCAACAGGTTGAGAAGAGAGAGCTGATCATGTGATCAGTCCTGTTGAGGCTGTATAGTCACACCAGTCCTGTAGAGGCTGTATAGTCACACCAGTCCTGTTGAGGCTGTATAGTCACACCAGTCCTGTTGAGGCTGTATAGCCACACCAGTCCTGTTGAGGCTGTATAGCCACACCAGTCCTGTTGAGGCTGTATAGTCACACCAGTCCTGTTGAGGCTGTATAGTCACACCAGTCCTGTTGAGGCTGTATAGCCACACCAGTCCTGTTGAGGCTGTATAGCCACACCAGTCCTGTTGAGGCTGTATAGTCACACCAGTCCTGTTGAGGCTGTATAGTCACACCAGTCCTGTAGAGGCTGTATAGTCACACCAGTCCTGTTGAGGCTGTATAGTCACACCAGTCCTGTAGAGGCTGTATAGTCACACCAGTCCTGTTGAGGCTGTATAGTCACACCAGTCCTGTAGAGGCTGTATAGTCACACCAGTCCTGTTGAGGGTGTATAGTCACACCAGTCCTGTAGAGGCTGTATAGTCACACCAGTCCTGTTGAGGCTGTATAGTCACACCAGTCCTGTTGAGGCTGTATAGTCACACCAGTCCTGTTGAGGCTGTATAGTCACACCAGTCCTGTTGAGGCTGTATAGTCACACCAGTCCTGTTGAGGCTGTATTGTCACACCAGTCCTGTTGAGGCTGTATAGTCACACCAGTCCTGTTGAGGCTGTATAGTCACACCAGTCCTGTTGAGGCTGTATAGTCACACCAGTCCTGTTGAGGCTGTATAGTCACACCAGTCCTGTTGAGGCTGTATAGTCACACCAGTCCTGTTGAGGCTGTATAGTCACACCAGTCCTGTTGAGGCTGTATAGTCACACCAGTCCTGTTGAGGCTGTATAGTCACACCAGTCCTGTTGAGGCTGTATAGTCACACCAGTCCTGTTGAGGCTGTATAGTCACACCAGTCCTGTTGAGGCTGTATAGTCACACCAGTCCTGTTGAGGCTGTATAGTCACACCAGTCCTGTTGAGGCTGTATTGTCACACCAGTCCTGTTGAGGCTGTATAGTCACACCAGTCCTGTTGAGGCTGTATAGTCACACCAGTCCTGTTGAGGCTGTATAGTCACACCAGTCCTGTTGAGGCTGTATAGTCACACCAGTCCTGTTGAGGCTGTATAGTCACACCAGTCCTGTTGAGGCTGTATAGTCACACCAGTCCTGTTGAGGCTGTATAGTCACACCAGTCCTGTTGAGGCTGTATAGTCACACCAGTCCTGTTGAGGCTGTATAGTCACACCAGTCCTGTTGAGGCTGTATAGTCACACCAGTCCTGTTGAGGCTGTATAGTCACACCAGTCCTGTTGAGGCTGTATAGTCACACCAGTCCTGTTGAGGCTGTATAGTCACACCAGTCCTGTTGAGGCTGTATAGTCACACCAGTCCTGTTGAGGCTGTATAGTCACACCAGTCCTGTTGAGGCTGTATAGTCACACCAGTCCTGTTGAGGCTGTATAGTCACACCAGTCCTGTTGAGGCTGTATAGTCACACCAGTCCTGTTGAGGCTGTATGGTCACACCAGTCCTGTAGAGGCTGTATAGTCACACCAGTCCTGTTGAGGCTGTATAGGACAACTGTCAACTGCACAACGGACAACTGTCACTGCTTCTCTGCATCAAGTTGCTCTGTGTGTTACGACTTCTATAAATGGTGCGGTGGAGGAGTCAAACGCAGAGAGCAGGTAATATCGTACGTGCATCTATTTACTCCAACGAAAGCGGAGACATGGACACGCCAACACTAGGGCGTATGAAACCACCCGTCCAAAATACACAGGACTACACACCAACACCACAATAACAGAGAACAAGCCCGCACAAATACCCAGCGGGCCTAGTGCCCTTAAATAGCCTACAAAACAAACACTAACTTAAAACAGGTGTACCCAATTAAACCCAATAACCAGAAACAAACGGAAAGGGAATCGATGGTAGCTAATAGGCCGGCGACGACGACCGCCGAGCGCCGCCCGAACAGGAAGAGGCACCATCTTCGGTGAGATTCGTGACACGGTGTCGATGATGTCGTCTTATTCCTAACAGATCTAAACATTTCAATATTTTCCGTCTTTTATTTGATTACTAAATGTTGGTCCGGTTAAAATTTTGGTCCGTTTTTTTAACTGGTCCAGTTTAAAAAAAAAAATGAAACCAAATCTTTCTTCCTTTTCCTCAACAAGCAAGAGATACTGAATCCTGTTGTACAGCATCCATTTGTGAATACAGAACAAAGATTCAAATATCTTGATTTTAATAATCACACGAGAAATGAGCTCCATGAGTTCAACAAACTCTGAACCCATGTTAACAGAAACCATCAACAGATGGACATCATTACAGCCTATATCGATTATTGCTAAAATAAATATCATTAAGATTAATATTCTGATGTCTTTTATCAAGTCCTCCAACCACCTTTATTTTAGAAATATACTCTAACATTGTATCTGGAGCAATAGAAAACCAAGACTTAAACTTACTCTTCTTTACTGGCCCTTTCACAGAGGAGGGTAACAACTTCCAAACCTACAGTGGTATTACTGGGCTGCCCAACTGAGGGCTGAATGAGAGCTGCCCAACTGAGGGCTGAATGAGGGCTGCACTACTGAGGACTGAATGAGGGCTGCACTACTGGGGGCTGAATGAGGGCTGCACTACTGGGGGCTGAATGAGGGCTGCACTACTGCGGACTGAATGAGTGCAGCCCTACTGGGTACTAAATGAGGGCTGCACTACTGGGGACTGAATGAGGGCTGCACTACTGAGGACTGAATGAGGGCTGCACTACTGGGGGCTGAATGAGGGCTGCACTACTGCGGACTGAATGAGTGCAGCCCTACTGGGTACTAAATGAGGGCTGCACTACTGGGGACTGAATGAGGGCTGCACTACTGAGGACTGAATGAGGGCTGCACTACTGGGGGCTGAATGAGGGCTGCACTACTGCGGACTGAATGAGTGCAGCCCTACTGGGGACTGAATGAGGGCTGCACTACTGCGGATTGAATGAGGGCTGCACTACTGGGGACTGAATGAGGGCTGCACTACTGGGGGCTGCTTATTTTTCTAGTCCAAAACAATCTGCCCTACAACCTCTTTTGACCACTGAAGAAACGTGTTCTGCTAATCTGTGTGATGGGAGAGGTGAGATGACTGTATTATAACAGGAATATGTTAGCTACTCTTAAAGTCAACTCTGATAGTAAGAGACTTCAGTGGATACAAGATATACAGGAAGATATTTCAGCAGAGGACTGGGGTATGATATGCTCTGTTTCTAGCCCAATGCTCTAACCACGGAGCTACCCTGCCGCGTCCTCAACAGTAGCAGGAGAGGACCCAGCCCTCTGGTTTCAGAAGAGGACCCAGCCCTCTGGTTTCAGGAGAGGACCCAGCCCTCTGGTTTCAGGAGAGGACCCAGCCCTCTGGCTTCAGGAGAGGACCCAGCCCTCTGGCTTCAGAAGAGGACCCAGCCCTCTGGTTTCAGAAGAGGACCCAGCCCTCTGGTTTCAGGAGAGGACCCAGCCCTCTGGTTTCAGGAGAGGACCCAGCCATCTGGTTTCAGAAGAGGACCCAGCCCTCTGGTTTCAGGAGAGGACCCAGCCCTCTGGTTTCAGGAGAGGACCCAGCCCTCTGGTTTCAGAAGAGGACCCAGCCCTCTGGTTTCAGGAGAGGACCCAGCCCTCTGGTTTCAGGAGAGGACCCAGCCCTCTGGCTTCAGAAGAGGACCCAGCCCTCTGGCTTCAGGAGAGGACCCAGCCCTCTGGTTTCAGAAGAGGACCCAGCCCTCTGGTTTCAGGAGAGGACCCAGCCCTCTGGTTTCAGGAGAGGACCCAGCCCTCTGGTTTCAGGAGAGGACCCAGCCCTCTGGCTTCAGAAGAGGACCCAGCCCTCTGGATTCAGGAGAGGACCCAGCCCTCTGGCTTCAGGAGAGGACCCAGCCCTCTGGCTTCAGAAGAGGACCCAGCCCTCTGGTTTCAGGAGAGGACCCAGCCCTCTGGCTTCAGGAGAGGACCCAGCCCTCTGGTTTCAGGAGAGGACCCAGCCCTCTGGTTTCAGGAGAGGACCCAGCCCTCTGGTTTCAGAACAGAACCGAGCCCTCTGGCTTCAGGAGAGGACCCAGCCCTCTGGTTTCAGAACAGAACCGAGCCCTCTGGCTTCAGGAGAGGACCCAGCCCTCTGGTTTCAGGAGAGGACCCAGCCCTCTGGTTTCAGGAGAGGACCCAGCCCTCTGGTTTCAGGAGATGACCCAGCCCTCTGGTTTCAGGAGAGGACCCAGCCCTCTGGCTTCAGGAGAGGACCCAGCCCTCTGGTTTCAGGAGAGGACCCAGCCCTCTGGTTTCAGGAGAGGACCCAGCCCTCTGGTTTCAGAACAGAACCGAGCCCTCTGGCTTCAGGAGAGGACCCAGCCCTCTGGTTTCAGAACAGAACCGAGCCCTCTGGCTTCAGGAGAGGACCCAGCCCTCTGGTTTCAGGAGAGGACCCAGCCCTCTGGTTTCAGGAGAGGACCCAGCCCTCTGGTTTCAGGAGATGACCCAGCCCTCTGGTTTCAGGAGAGGACCCAGCCCTCTGGTTTCAGAAGAGGACCCAGCCCTCTGGTTTTAGGTTGGCAATACATCCATAGTACAGTATAGACGCAGTACAATATTGTCTCAGTACAATACGGTCAAAGTACATTCTTCAACAGAAAGATAAATGTTCATTTATGTTTTTACCACTTTGTTGTCATTTGTCATTTCATACCATTTCATCTCCATTTGGTAAAATTAACATTTAATTTCAGAAGTGAAAATGTTTTGTGCATCTTGCTTATATCTGAATGATTCTAAGTCCCTTAAGATAAGAGAAATGCATTTGTCAGATGTTTATTAAGGGCGTCAAATCAAATATTATCTTGACTGTGTCTTTAAAGTGTCCACCCCCCTAAGGCAAACAGAGGGCGTAGTCATAAGGACTCATAACTAAAGTACACACTTTCTCTTTCTCTTTCTCTCTCTCATTCTCTTTCTGTGAACAGTGAACGCGACACAGTCAGCTCCAGAATGGCTACATCTTCCTCTACCCTCACCGACCACCTCTGCTGCGCCATCTGTACAGAGATCTTCACTGACCCTGTGTCTCTCAGCTGCCAGCACAACTTCTGTAAGAGATGTCTTGAAAAAAGCCTTGAGGCTGGACTCCGGCCCCGCTGCCCTGAGTGTAGAGCTCCGATCATGGAGAGAAACTTCCAGATCAACAGAATGGTTCGGAACATGGCAGACCAGCTGAGACTGGAGCAGAGTAGACAGGAGAACACCGGAGGACAAAGATCTACAGCTGAGAAAGAAGATGAGTGTCCTGAGCACGGAGAAGCTATGAAGCTGTTCTGTGTGACAGACAGGAAGCCTATCTGCCTGGTCTGTAAGGAAGGGAGAGACCACAGAGGACACACATTCAGACCTGTGAGAGAGGCACGGGAGGATCTGATGACAGAAGTGGTCTCAGCATTGGGTATACTGAAGGAAGACTTGAACAAAGCGCAATATAAAAGAGAAAGTCAACAAAGAAAGATCTCTAAGAGAGGAGAGAAATCCAGCCAAGTCAAGGAAAACATCAGGACCCAGTTTGAGGAAGTAATCAACAAGCTGAAGCAGAGAGAACAGGAGGCGATGAGAGAGATAGACAGGAGGGATGGTCTTGTCAACATCAATATGGAGAAATGTCTGACTGAAATAAAGAGACACGAGACAGATGTGAAAAAGAGAGAGACCTCGCTTCAGTCTGGACTGGACATCACTAACCCCAGGAAGTTCCTTCAGTGGTGGACAGAGAAGGGTCGCGCTACGTGTGATACAAGGCAGGTTTGTCCAGACATCTACAGTGTACCCAGGGTGCTAAGACCAAGACAATCTGAGGGTTATGAAGATCCTCATACCTTCTTGGGTTTTATTGACTGGGAGGGCATTGAGAAAAGCCTTGAATGGAAATTCTATCAATTAGAAAGGTCTGATGACAAGTGTGTCCTCTCTTGATTACAGTTCAGAAACTACTTTCACTTTGACAAAAAATGATGATTCACTGAAACTCTGTATTGCATTCGTATGTGAAGATGATTAATATGGTAATTAATATATTAATATATATATATTAATACTCCTCTGACATTTGGACGATTCCATGCCAGTGTAGCCAAAAAAAAAATTTTTTAGTATCTCAGATTGTTCTTTTGTCTTGTGTTTTCTTAATTGTCCTCTAAATCATCAGAGAAGAAACAGCGCCCCCCTCTGTCTCAGTATGTGTAGCTCATGTATCTGATGCTGTCTGGTCAAAATGAGTATGACATGTTGTCGCAGAGCATTCCGCCTCAGTTGATAATAAAATGATGAAATTATCAGCGTTGAGCTGAGCTCAACTATGGGTGGTTCTGGTGCAGCAAGAAAACAACAAGGGAGGCCAGTATGGATTTGGCTTCACACCAATCAAATCACATCAAAATAAAATAAAGAAAATGTCCTTGCAGAAAAAGTGTGTTATGTTTCTGGTCTGATTGTGACATAAAATGACATTCTATTGGTCTCATACACATAATTAGCAGAGGTTGTTGTGGGCGTGGCGAATTACTTGTGTCCATAGCTCCAACAGTGCAGTAGTATCTAACAATTCACAAAAAATATACACAAATCTTAAAGTAAAATAATGGAATGAACCATATTATGTTGTGTGGACTCAGTATGTGTGCAATAATACTGTTTAACACAATGTTTGAATGACTACCTCATATCTGTACCCCACACAAACAATTTTCTGTAAGGTCAATCAGTAGAGCAATGAATTTCAAACACAGATTCAACTACAAAAACCAAAGAGGTTTTCCAATACCTCGCAAAGAAGGGCACCTATTGGTGAATTGGTTAAAAACAATAAGCAGATATTCAATATCCCTTTGAGCATAGTGAAAGTATTAATTACACTTTGGATGGTGCATCAATACACCCAGTCACTACAAAGATACTGGCGTCCTTCCTAACTTAGTTGCCGGAGAGGAAGGAAATCATGTCAAAGTTGATTCTAACATTTAGTGACTAAGGAGGTTAGCAACTTATGTAATCAAGATACAGTGTTTTAGTGTTTCATTAATGTTTTACAAATGTACGACAGGTCGTTACAGTTCCCTCCAATATCCAGCAACTTAGTACAGCCATTGAAGAGGAGTGGGACAACATTCCACAGGCCACAATCATCATGAGGCACACCTGGACTTCACCACTTCCTGTTCACTTCCTGTGTATCCAGCACTCTGTTGCATCAACCCATTAGGTAGTATTGCTGCTCCTGTTTCTGGGTTCCCTCCATGTTCCTGTTAAACTCACCTACTGCACCTGCTTCTGGGTTCCCTCCATGTTCCTGTTAAACTCACCTACTGCACCTGCTTCTGGGTTCCCTCCATGTTCCTGTTAAACTCACCTACTGCACCTGCTTCTGGGTTCCCTCCATGTTCCTGTTAAACTCACCTACTGCACCTGTTTCTGGGTTCCCTCCGTGTTCCTGTTAAACTCACCTACTGCACCTGCTTCTGGGTTCCCTCCATGTTCCTGTTAAACTCACCTACTGCACCTGCTTCTGGGTTCCCTCCGTGTTCCTGTTAAACTCACCTACTGCACCTGCTTCTGGGTTCCCTCCATGTTCCTGTTAAACTCACCTACTGCACCTGTTTCTGGGTTCCCTCCATGTTCCTGTTAAACTCACCTACTGCACCTGCTTCTGGGTTCCCTCCGTGTTCCTGTTAAACTCACCTACTGCACCTGCTTCTGGGTTCCCTCCATGTTCCTGTTAAACTCACCTACTGCACCTGCTTCCTGACTCCCTGCGTCTCCGTTACACTGGTTTCCTTTCTATGAACTGTAGCTCATTAAAATGTTGGAAATTGTTGCGTGTTGTGATTATATTTGTTTTCAGTCTATATACGTATATTATTAGTTGTATTTTATGGTGGGGTGCGGTTATGCTCGTGTGGCATTGAACAGTTATACAGTTTGCAGCTGTTATTTCTGAGTTTTTGGCCAAAGTCGACCTTTCAGTAGAAATTGTGCACCAATGATCACTTATGTGTATCCCAATTGGCACCCTATTCCCTATATAGTGCACTACTTTAGACCAGAGCCCTATGGCACTCTATTCCCTATATAGTGCACTACTTTAGACCAGAGCCCTATGGCACCCTATTCCCTATATAGTGCACTACTTTAGACCAGAGCCCTATGGCACTCTATTCCCTATATAGTACACTACTTTAGACCAGAGCCCTATGGCACCCTATTCCCTATATAGTGCACTACTTTAGACCAGAGCCCTATGGCACCCTATTCCCTAAATATAGTGCACTAATTTAGACCAGAGCCCTATGGTACCCTATTCCCTAAATATAGTGCACTACTTTAGACCAGAGCCCTACGGCACCCTATGCCCTACATAGTGTACTACTTTAGACCAGAGCCCTATGGCACCCTATTCCCTAAATATAGTGCACTACTTTAGACCAGAGCCCTACGGCACCCTATTCCCTACATAGTGTACTACTTTAGACATGAGCCCTATGGCACCTATTCTCAATGTAGTGCACTACTTTATACTAGAGCCCTATGGCACCCTATTCCCTATATAGTGAACTACTTTAGACCAGAGCCCTATGACACCCTATTCCCTACATAGTGTACTACTTTATACTAGAGCCCTATGGCACCCTATTCCCTATATAGTGAACTACTTTAGACCAGAGCCCTATGACACCCTATTCCCTATGTAGTGAACTACTTTAGACCAGAGCCCTATGCCACCCTATTCCCTATATAGTGCACTACTTTAGACCAGAGCCCTATGGCACCCTATTCCCTATATAGTGAACTACTTTAGACCAGAGCCCTATGACACCCTATTCCCTATGTAGTGAACTACTTTAGACCAGAGCCCTATGACACCCTATTCCCTATGTAGTGAACTACTTTAGACCAGAGCCCTATGACACCCTATTCCCTATGTAGTGAACTACTTTAGACCAGAGCCCTATTAGCCCAAGTCAAAAGTAGTGCACTATATAGGGAATGTACACTAAGCTGTGTTGTGCTAATGCGATAACATGGAGGTGTCTCTGTTACCCACAGGCACAGATCTAGGATCAGTTTACCTTCCCCAAACCTTTACTGAAACCGTGAGGGGATAAAATACACCCATGACCATAGATCAGCATCAACAGGCAAGTTCTCCTTGGCTGTCTCTCAATTCATCTCTTCTCATTTCCTTGCATCCTCTCTCCTTTCCTCCTCAAAATGCCTTGGAGGAGGAGATCCCACTCAAGGGGAGGAACCAGTCACTGAATCTTCTGATCCAATGTGCTCTGAGAAGGAGACGAGGTGGGAGGATGTGATGGTAAAAAAAATTATCCACCGAGGTGCAAGTTCATCTTATTCCTTATGGGTTTCTTCATTGCTGGATAAGTGTTGTCTTCAGTATGAAGGAAAATACCACCCCCTAGTGGCGTGATCTAAGAAGGCACAGCTAATCATTTTAGGCTGCACTTCCTGTGACTACCAGTAGATGGCACTCTAAACTGATTGATTAGCACAGGACAGTGATAAAATGATGAGGCTTGCATTTTCTTGCAGTTCTTTTGTTCACCACAGGGTGGCGATCTAGCATTGGTCAAGAATATTAGTCTGTGGATCACAACTATTCATGTCTGTATCCTTCCTACATGGCACCCTATTCTCTTAGGGCAGTGTAGGGTTAATGTTTGGTAAAGGTTTGAAAAAAAAACAACAACTGTGTAGCACTCTATACCGGGCGGTGTGAGAGGAAGGCCCTAATGAAAGGTCAAAGACTCCAGCCACCCTAGTCGTAGACTGTTCTCTCTGCTAACAGAGGGCAAGATGTATTGGAGTGCCACGTCTAGGTCCAAAAGGTTTCTAAACATCTTCTACCCCCCAAGCCATAAGACTCCTGACCACCGTCGTACCCCCCCAACATCGTATGCCCCCCCGCACCCCCTTTTACACCACTGCTGCTCTCTGTTGTTACCATCTATGCATAGTCACTTTAATACCTCTACATACATGTACAGACAACTAACCGGTGCCTCCCCACATTGACTCTGTACTGGTACCCCCTGTATATAGCCTCCACATTGACTCTGTACCGGTACCCCTGTATATAGTCTCCACATTGACTCTGTACCGATACCCCCTGTATATAGTCTCCACATTGACTCTGTACCGGTACCCCCTGTATATAGCCTCCACATTGACTCTGTACTGGTACCCCCTGTATATAGTCTCCACATTGACTTTGTACCGGTACCCCCTGTATACAGTCTCCACATTGACTCTGTACCGGTATCCCCTGTATATAGTCTCCACATTGACTCTGTACCGATACCCCCTGTATATAGCCTCCACATTGACTCTGTACCGATACCCCCTGTATATAGCCTCCACATTGATTCTGTACCTGTACCCCCTGTATATAGTCTCCACATTGACTCTGTACTGTAATACTCTGTATATAGCCTCCACATTGACTCTGTACCGGTACCCCCTGTATATAGTCTCCACATTGACTCTGTACCGGTACCCCCTGTATATAGCCTCCACATTGACTCTGTACCGGTACCCCCTGTATATAGCCTCCACATTGACTCTGTACCGATACCCCCTGTATATAGTCTCCACATTGACTCTGTACGGTACCCCTGTATATAGCCTCCACATTGACTCTGTACCGGTACCCCTGTATATAGCCTCCACATTGACTCTGTACCGATACCCCCTGTATATAGCCTCCACATTGACTCTGTACCGGTACCTCCTGTATATAGCCTCCACATTGACTCTGTACCGGTACCCCTGTATATAGTCTACACGTTGACTTTGTACCGGTACCCCTGTATACAGCCTCCACATTGACTCTGTACCGGTACCCCTGTATATAGCCTCCACATTGACTCTGTACCGTAATACCCTGTATATAGCCTCCACATTGACTCTGTACCGGTACCCCCTGTATATAGTCTCTACATTGACTCTGTACCGGTACCCCATGTATATAGCCTCCACATTGACTCTGCACCGGTACCCCTGTATATAGCCTCCACATTGACTCTGTACCGGTACCCCTGTATATAGCCTCCACATTGACTCTGTACCGGTACCCCTGTATATAGCCTCCACATTGACTCTGTACCGATACCCCTGTATATAGTCTCCACATTGACTCTGTACCGGTACCCCCTGTATATAGCCTCCACATTGACTCTGTACCGGTACCCCTGTATATAGCCTCCACATTGACTCTGTACCGATACCCCCTGTATATAGCCTCCACATTGACTCTGTACCGGTACCTCCTGTATATAGCCTCCACATTGACTCTGTACCGGTACCCCTGTATATAGTCTACACGTTGACTTTGTACCGGTACCCCTGTATACAGCCTCCACATTGACTCTGTACCGGTACCCCCTGTATATAGCCTCCACATTGACTCTGTACCGTAATACCCTGTATATAGCCTCCACATTGACTCTGTACCGGTACCCCCTGTATATAGTCTCTACATTGACTCTGTACCGGTACCCCATGTATATAGCCTCCACATTGACTCTGCACCGGTACCCCCTGTATATAGCCTCCACATTGACTCTGTACCGTAATACCCTGTATATAGCCTCCACATTGACTCTGTACCGGTACCCCCTGTATATAGTCTCTACATTGACTCTGTACCGGTACCCCATGTATATAGCCTCCACATTGACTCTGTACCGGTACCCCCTGTATATAGCCTCCACATTGACTCTGTACCGGTACCCCCTGTATATAGTCTCTACATTGACTCTGTACCGGTACCCCATGTATATAGCCTCCACATTGACTCTGTACCGGTACCCCCTGTATATAGTCTCCACATTGACTCTGTACCGGTACCCCCTGTATATAGCCTCCACATTGACTCTGTACCGTAATACCCTGTATATAGCCTCCACATTGACTCTGTACCGTAATACCCTGTATATAGCCTCCACATTGACTCTGTACCGTAATACCCTGTATATAGTCTCCACATTGACTCTGTACCGTAATACCCTGTATATAACCTCCACATTGACTCTGTACTGGTACCGGCAGCCTTCCCCAACACCAGTCCTCCCTCTAGCCAGACCCTGTGTGGTCTATACAGGAACACAGAGAGCAGCCTTCCCAACACCAGTCCTGCCTCAAGCCAGACCCTGTGTTGTAGATACAGGAACACAGACAGACCAGACAGGGACACAGAACTGTCTGTGTTCTCTGTAAGTGGAAGCAAGGTGAAGTAGGAAACAGTCTCGTCCTTCTCCACCGTCTCACACAGCTTCATCAGCAAATGTCTTTACAGCACCAAACACTGACCACTTAGAGTTAGAGTGTTGGGCCAGTAACCAAAAGGTTGCTAGATCGAATGCCCGAGCTGACAGGGTGAAAATCTGTCTTTCTGCCCCTGAACAAGGCAGTTAACCCACTGTTCCCTGGTAGGCCATCATTGTAAATAAGAATTTGTTTTTAAAATGACTTGCCCAGTTAAACAAAGGTTCCATATGTTATAATGATCTGTCCTCCCCTCAGCAGGCTCCACTGTTCCACATGTATAGATTACATGTGGAGATTAACTTTTTTAAACTATAATACTACTCTAAATCTAGTGTAAATGAAGGGTGTTAGTTTGCTGACAGAGTTACAGTATAGTTCCACAGGAAAGAAGAAAGGTGCACTAGTTTATTGACTTAGAAGAGGGTTCTCTGACCCTGTTCCTAGAGAGATACCCTCCTGTAGGTTTATACCAGGGTTCTCTGACCCTGTTCCTAGAGAGATACCCTCCTGTAGGTTTATACCAGGGCTCTCTAACCCTGTTCCTAGAGAGATACCCTCCTGTAGGTTTATACCAGGGCTCTCTAACCCTGTTCCTAGAGAGATAACCTCCTGTAGGTTTATACCAGGGCTCTCTAACCCTGTTCCTAGAGAACTACCCTCCTGTAGGTTTATACCAGGGCTCTCTAATCCTGTTCCTAGAGAGATACCCTCCTGTAGGTTTATACCAGGGCTCTCTAACCCTGTTCCTAGAGAACTACCCTCCTGTAGGTTTATACCAGGGCTCTCTAACCCTGTTCCTAGAGAACTACCCTCCTGTAGGTTTATACCAGGGCTCTCAAATCCTGTTCCTAGAGAGATACCCTCCTGTAGGTTTATACCAGGGCTCTCTAACCATGTTCCTAGAGAACTACCCTCCTGTAGGTTTATACCAGGGCTCTCCAACCCTGTTCCTAGAGAGATACCCTCCTGTAGGTTTATACCAGGGCTCTCTAACCCTGTTCCTAGAGAGATACCCTCCTTTAGGTTTATACCAGGGCTCTCTAACCCTGTTCCTAGAGAACTACCCTCCTGTAGGTTTATACCAGGGCTCTCTAACCCTGTTCCTAGAGAGATACCCTCCTGTAGGTTTATACCAGGGCTCTCTAACCCTCTTCCTAGAGAGATACCCTCCTGTAGGTTTATACCAGGGCTCTCTAACCCTGTTCCTAGAGATACCCTCCTGTAGGTTTATACCAGGGCTCTCTAACCCTGTTCCTAGAGAACTACCCTCCTGTAGGTTTATACCAGGGCTCTCTAACCCTGTTCCTAGAGAACTACCCTCCTGTAGGTTTAAATCAGGGCTCTCTAACCCTGTTCCTAGAGAACTTCCCTCCTGTAGGTTTACATCAGGGCTCTCTAACCCTGTTCCTAGAGAGATACCCTCCTGTAGGTTTACATCAGGGCTCTCTAACCCTGTTCCTAGAGAGATACCCTCCTGTAGGTCTATACTAGGGCTCTCTAACCCTGTTCCTAGAGAGATACCCTCCTGTAGGTTTATACCAGGGCTCTCTAACCCTGTTCCTAGAGAGATACCCTCCTGTAGGTTTACATCAGGGCTCTCTAACCCTGTTCCTAGAGAGATACCCTCCTGTAGGTCTATACTAGGGCTCTCTAACCCTGTTCCTAGAGAGATACCCTCCTGTAGGTTTACATCAGGGCTCTCTAACCCTGTTCCTAGAGAGATACCCTCCTGTAGGTTTACATCAGGGCTCTCTAACCCTGTTCCTAGAGAACTACCCTCCTGTAGGTCTATACTAGGGCTCTCTAACCCTGTTCCTAGAGAACTACCCTCCTGTAGGTTTACATCAGGACTCTCTAACCCTGTTCCTAGAGAACAACCCTCCTGTAGGTTTACATCAGGGCTCTCTAACCCTGTTCCTAGAGAACTACCCTCCTGTAGGTTTACATCAGGGCTCTCTAACCCTGTTCCTAGAGAACAACCCTCCTGTAGGTTTACATCAGGGCTCTCTAACCCTGTTCCTAGAGAACTACCCTCCTGTAGGTTTATACTAGGGCTCTCTAACCCTGTTCCTAGAGAGATACCCTCCTGTAGGTTTACATCAGGGCTCTCTAACCCTGTTCCTAGAGAGATACCCTCCTGTAGGTCTATACTAGGGCTCTCTAACCCTGTTCCTAGAGAGATACCCTCCTGTAGGTTTATACCAGGGCTCTCTAACCCTGTTCCTAGAGAGATACCCTCCTGTAGGTTTACATCAGGGCTCTCTAACCCTGTTCCTAGAGAACTACCCTCCTGTAGGTTTACATCAGGGCTCTCTAACCCTGTTCCTAGAGAGATACCCTCCTGTAGGTTTACATCAGGGCTCTCTAACCCTGTTCCTAGAGAGATACCCTCCTGTAGGTCTATACTAGGGCTCTCTAACCCTGTTCCTAGAGAGATACCCTCCTGTAGGTTTATACCAGGGCTCTCTAACCCTGTTCCTAGAGAGATACCCTCCTGTAGGTTTACATCAGGGCTCTCTAACCCTGTTCCTAGAGAACTACCCTCCTGTAGGTCTACACTAGGGCTCTCTAACCCTGTTCCTAGAGAACTACCCTCCTGTAGGTTTACATCAGGACTCTCTAACCCTGTTCCTAGAGAACAACCCTCCTGTAGGTTTACATCAGGGCTCTCTAACCCTGATCCTAGAGAACTACCCTCCTGTAGGTTTACATCAGGGCTCTCTAACCCTGTTCCTAGAGAACAACCCTCCTGTAGGTTTACATCAGGGCTCTCTAACCCTGTTCCTAGAGAACTACCCTCCTGTAGGTTTATACTAGGGCTCTCTAACCCTGTTCCTAGAGAGATACCCTCCTGTAGGTTTACATCAGGGCTCTCTAACCCTGTTCCTAGAGAGATACCCTCCTGTAGGTCTATACTAGGGCTCTCTAACCCTGTTCCTAGAGAGATACCCTCCTGTAGGTTTATACCAGGGCTCTCTAACCCTGTTCCTAGAGAGATACCCTCCTGTAGGTTTACATCAGGGCTCTCTAACCCTGTTCCTAGAGAACTACCCTCCTGTAGGTTTACATCAGGGCTCTCTAACCCTGTTCCTAGAGAGATACCCTCCTGTAGGTTTACATCAGGGCTCTCTAACCCTGTTCCTAGAGAGATACCCTCCTGTAGGTCTATACTAGGGCTCTCTAACCCTGTTCCTAGAGAGATACCCTCCTGTAGGTTTATACCAGGGCTCTCTAACCCTGTTCCTAGAGAGATACCCTCCTGTAGGTTTACATCAGGCTCTCTAACCCTGTTCCTAGAGAACTACCCTCCTGTAGGTCTATACTAGGGCTCTCTAACCCTGTTCCTAGAGAACTACCCTCCTGTAGGTTTACATCAGGACTCTCTAACCCTGTTCCTAGAGAACAACCCTCCTGTAGGTTTACATCAGGGCTCTCTAACCCTGATCCTAGAGAACTACCCTCCTGTAGGTTTACATCAGGGCTCTCTAACCCTGTTCCTAGAGAACAACCCTCCTGTAGGTTTACATCAGGGCTCTCTAACCCTGTTCCTAGAGAACTACCCTCCTGTAGGTTTATACTAGGGCTCTCTAACCCTGTTCCTAGAGAACTACCCTCCTGTAGGTTTACATCAGGGCTCTCTAACCCTGTTCCTAGAGAGATACCCTCCTGTAGGTTTACATCAGGACTCTCTAACCCTGTTCCTAGAGAACTACCCTCCTGTAGGTTTACATCAGGGCTCTCTAACCCTGTTCCTAGAGAACTACCCTCCTGTAGGTTTATACTAGGGCTCTCTAACCCTGTTCCTAGAGAACTACCCTCCTGTAGGTTTAAATCAGGGCTCTCTAACCCTGTTCCTAGAGAACTACCCTCCTGTAGGTTTACATCAGGGCTCTCTAACCCTGTTCCTAGAGAACTACCCTCCTGTAGGTTTATACTAGGGCTCTCTAACCCTGTTCCTAGAGAACTACCCTCCTGTAGGTTTACATCAGGGCTCTCTAACCCTGTTCCTAGAGAACTACCCTCCTGTAGGTTTTCAGTCCAACTCCAGTTGTAACTAACCTGATTCAACCAGCTAATTATTAGAATCAGGTGTGTTAGGTTAGGGTTGTAGAAAGCAGGAATGTAGCTCTCCAGGAAAAGGGTTGTCGAGCCCTGAGTCAGAAAGGGCAGGGAGCCAGGATCCCCCAGAATAAAGACCTCCACCCACCCCAAAGGAGGAGGAGGGGGGAGGGGGTTCGCTCAGCGGAGCAAACACACACACACACACACAGGCCCCTCCCTGTGCAGAGCATTCCCAGCAGATTGGCACCCATACTTATGCTAACGGACCCAACACGCTCACCAAATGCCTTATGGGCATGCCAGGTTGCCCAATCGGTGGGTTTAGAGATCAACCCTCCATGACAATAGACAGCTCAATTCCCTTTCCTTTAAATCACAGAGACATTAAGTGGCCAAGAAAAGCCATCGACAATCCCCTTCCCAGGACTCCTTAATCAATCCCCTTCCCAGGACTTCTTTATCAATCCCCTTCCCAGGACTTCTTAATCAATCCCCTTCCCAGGACTTCTTAATCCATCCCCTTCCCAGGACTTCTTAATCAATCCCTTCCCAGGACTTCTTTATCAATCCCCTTCCCAGGACTTCTTAATCAATCCCCTTCCCAGGACTTCTTAATCAATCCCTTCCCATTACTTCTTAATCAATCCCCTTCCCATTGCTTCTTAATCAATCCCCTTCCCAGGACTTCTTAATCAATCCCCTTCCCAGGACTTCTTAATCCATCCCCTTCCCAGGACTTGTTAATCAATCCCCTTCCCAGGACTTCTTAATCAATCCCCTTCCCATTACTTCTTAAACAATCCCCTTCCCATTACTTCTTAATCAATCCCCTTCCCATTACTTCTTAATCAATGGATTTAATAAAGGCATCAATAGTCACCTTAAATAACGCCACTTTAATAATGTTTACATATCCTACATTACTCATCTATGTATATATTATATTCTATACCATCTACTGTATCTTGCCTATGCCGTTCGGCCATCGCTCATCCATATATTTATATGTACATATTCTTATTCACCCCTTTACATTTGTGTGTATAAGGTAGTTGTTGTGAATTTGTTAGATTACTTGTTAGATATTAATGCACAAGAATTTAACTACACTCGTATTAACATTTTCAGACATTTTTTATTGTTAACACAATACCGCAACACAATTTTTCCCAATCTGTGAGGTAAACTCTCTAAGTAGTCAATCATTCCGCATTTCAGATGGAATTAAAGGCATTAGAATGTTCCAGAGGCCACCAGAATAGAGGTTGTTCTGACATTAATTTTTCTTATATACCTAAATATACCAAAAGCTTCATGAGGTCATTCCTAACAGGCAGGTTTGAGGAAGTGGACAGAGGTCCTGACAGGCAGGTTTGAGGAAGTGGAAAGAGGTCCTGTCAGGCAGGTTTGAGGAAGTAGAAAGAGGTCCTGTCAGGCAGGTTTGAGGAAGTGGAAAGAGGTCCTGTCAGGCAGGTTTGAGGAAGTGGAAAGAGGTCCTGACAGGCAGGTTTGAGGAAGTGGAAAGAGGTCCTGTCAGGCAGGTTTGAGGAAGTGGAAAGAGGTCCTGTCAGGCAGGTTTGAGGAAGTGGAAAGAGGTCCTGACAGGCAGGTTTGAGGAAGTGGAAAGAGGTCCTGACAGGCAGGTTTGAGGAAGTGGAAAGAGGTCCTGTCAGGCAGGTTTGAGGAAGGGGAAAGAGGTCCTGACAGGCAGGTTTGAGGAAGTGGAAAGAGGTCCTGTCAGGCAGGTTTGAGGAAGTGGAAAGAGGTCCTGACAGGCAGGTTTGAGGAAGTGGAAAGAGGTCCTGTCAGGCAGTTTTGAGGAAGTGGAAAGAGGTCCTGACAGGCAGGTTTGAGGAAGTGGAAAGAGGTCCTGACAGGCAGGTTTGAGGAAGGGGAAAGAGGTCCTGTCAGGCAGGTTTGAGGAAGTGGAAAGAGGTCCTGTCAGGCAGGTTTGAGGAAGGGGAAAGAGGTCCTGTCAGGCAGGTTTGAGGAAGTGGAAAGAGGTCCTGACAGGCAGGTTTGAGGAAGTGGAAAGAGGTCCTGACAGGCAGGTTTGAGGAAGTGGAAAGAGGTCCTGACAGTCAGGTTTGAGGAAGTGGAAAGAGGTCCTGTCAGGCAGGTTTGAGGAAGGGGAAAGAGGTCCTGTCAGGCAGGTTTGAGGAAGTGGAAAGAGGTCCTGACAGGCAGGTTTGAGGAAGTGGAAAGAGGTCCTGACAGGCAGGTTTGAGGAAGTGGAAAGAGGTCCTGTCAGGCAGGTTTGAGGAAGGGGAAAGAGGTCCTGTCAGGCAGGTTTGAGGAAGGGGAAAGAGGTCCTAACAGGAAAAGTCACACCAGCCTGGTGTTGTTCGGGGCACTCCGCTCCTCAGAATCTCCTTCAACTCTTGTAGTGGGACTGGGCCTACATATACTGTAAACACAGCCCTGTCTGAAGCCCTTCTAAATCATATGGAAATGGTTTAACACCTCCAGGCTTTGTCACTCAGCAGGAAAACACAGAGGCCTTCACCGTGTTAAAGGACACTGCCAAACATTTCACATTCATGGGAACAATGACTTCCACATGAATGGCGTAACTGCTGAGGACAGAGGCTTAAAGTCCCATGGTAGGTATGTATGGCCCAGGCTTTTCAATGGAGCCCTCTGGCTAAGGTGATCACCATTAAATAGAGAGATAGAACAGAGACATCTATTGCTACGAATGTCCTCATGGGGTGCGAAGGGAGAGGTTTCTGTGTGTGTGTGTGTGTGTGTGTGTGTGTGTGTGTGTGTGTGTGTGTGTGTGTGTGTGTGTGTGTGTGTGTGTGTGTGTGTGTGTGTGTGTGTGTGTGTGTGTGTGTGTGCGTGCGTGCGTGCGGTGCGTGCGTGCGTGCGTGCGTGCGTGCGTGCGTGCGTGCGTGCGTGCGTGCGTGCGTGCGCTGCGTGCGCTATTGAGGTAGAAATGTGCGTGCGTGCGTGCGTGCGTGTGTTAGTAGTTAGCTGATCTGATGGCTGGTCTGATTGCCGATGGATGGCCTATCTATTCGGTAGAAATGAATGACATCCGTTGTGTCTATTGTCCTGTAGATTGGAAGCATAGTTTAGGTGAATAGATTAGGTTCATGTCTATTGACTAACAACTTACTAACAAAATCCTCTCTGCTGTAAAATGAATGTGAAGACATACGGTGAAATATGAGACCAGATTTTATTTTTTATTTATTTGACCTTTATTTACATTTACATTTAAGTCATTTAGCAGACGCTCTTATCCAGAGCGACTTACAAATTGGTGCATTCACCTTATGACATCCAGTAGAACAGTCACTTTACAATAGTGCATCTAAATCTTAAAGGGGGGTGAGAAGGACTAGGCAAGTCAGTTAAGAACAAATTCTTATTTTCAATGACGGCCTAGGAACAGTGGGTTAACAGGTCTAGGAACAGTGGGTTAACTGGTCTAGGAACAGTGGGTTAACTGGTCTAGGAACAGTGGGTTAACTGGTCTAGGAACAGTGGGTTAACTGCCTGTTCAGGGGCAGAACGACAGATTTGTACCTTGTCAGCTCGGGGATTTGAACTCGCACCCTTCCGGTTACTAGTCCAACGCCCTAACCACTAGGCTACCCTGCCGCCCCATTTTAACAGCAATGAAAGAAACTGTTGTCTCATTTAGTATTATGATTGATGAACGTTGTACAAAGAGGCTTGTATCGATCCATCGTCCCACAGGGAGGAATGACAGGACACAATCTGAGTGTCCAACAGGTTGAGAAGAAGGCTCAGGGATCATGTGTAATCTGTATAGTCACACCAGTCCTGTTGAGGCTGTATAGTCACACCAGTCCTGTTGAGGCTGTATGGTCACACCAGTCCTGTTGAGGCTGTATAGTCACACCAGTCCTGTTGAGGCTGTATAGTCCACACCAGTCCAGTCCTGTTGAGGCTGTATAGTCACACCAGTCCTGTTGAGGCTGTATAGTCACACCAGTCCTGTTGAGGCTGTATAGTCACACCAGTCCTGTTGAGGCTGTATTAGTCACACCAGTCCTGTTGAGGCTGTACCAGTCCTGTTGTCACACCAGTCCTGTTGAGGCTGTAGTCACACCAGTCCTGTTGAGGCTGTATAGTCACACCAGTCCTGTTGAGGCTGTATAGTCACACCAGTCCTGTTGAGGCTGTATAGTCACACCAGTCCTGTTGAGGCTGTATAGTCACACCAGTCCTGTTGAGGCTGTATAGTCACACCAGTCCTGTTGAGGCTGTATAGTCACACCAGTCCTGTTGAGGCTGTAGTCACACCAGTCCTGTTGAGGCTGTATAGTCACACCAGTCCTGTTGAGGCTGTATAGTCACACCAGTCCTGTTGAGGCTGTATAGTCACACCAGTCCTGTTGAGGCCACCAGTCCTGTTGAGGCTGTATAGTCACACCAGTCCTGTTGAGGCTGTATAGTCACACCAGTCCTGTTGAGGCTGTATAGTCACACCAGTCCTGTTGAGGCTGTATGGTCACACCAGTCCTGTTGAGGCTGTATAGTCACACCAGTCCTGTTGAGGCTGAGGCTGTATAGTCACACCAGTCCTGTTGAGGCTGTAGTCACACCAGTCCTGTTGAGGCTGTATGGTCACACCAGTCCTGTTGAGGCTGTATAGTCACACCAGTCCTGTTGAGGCTGTATAGTCACACCAGTCCTGTTGAGGCTGTATAGTCACACCAGTCCTGTTGACACCAGTCCTGGTCACACCAGTCCTGTATAGTCACACCAGTCCTGTTGAGGCTGTATAGTCACACCAGTCCACACCAGTCCTGTTGAGGCTGTATAGTCACACCAGTCCTGTTGAGGCTGTATAGTCACACCAGTCCTGTTGAGGCTGCTGTATAGTCACACCAGTCCTGTTGAGGCTGTATAGTCACACCAGTCCTGTTGAGGCTGTATAGTCACACCAGTCCTGTTGAGGCTGTATAGTCACACCAGTCCTGTTGAGGCTGTATAGTCACACCAGTCCTGTTGAGGCTGTATGGTCACACCAGTCCTGTTGAGGCTGTATAGTCACACCAGTCCTGTTGAGGCTGTATAGTCACACCAGTCCTGTTGAGGCTGTATAGTCACACCAGTCCAGTCACACCAGTCCTGTTGAGGCTGTATAGTCACACCAGTCCTGTTGAGGCTGTATAGTCACACCAGTCCTGTTGAGTCACACCAGCTGTATAGTCACACCAGTCCTGTTGAGGCTGTATAGTCACACCAGTCCTGTTGAGGCTGTATAGTCACACCAGTCCTGTTGAGGCTGTATAGTCACACCAGTCCTGTTGAGGCTGTATAGTCACACCAGTCCTGTTGAGGCTGTATAGTCACACCAGTCCTGTTGAGGCTGTATAGTCACACCAGTCCTGTTGAGGCTGTATAGTCACACCAGTCCTGTTGAGGCTGTATAGTCACACCAGTCCTGTTGAGGCTGTATAGTCACACCAGTCCATATAGGGGCTGTATAGTCACACCAGTCCTGTTGAGGCTGTATGGTCACACCAGTCCTGTTGAGGCTGTATAGTCACACCAGTCCTGTTGAGGCTGTATAGTCACACCAGTCCTGTTGAGGCTGTATAGTCACACCAGTCCTGTTGAGGCTGTATAGTCACACCAGTCCTGTTGAGGCTGTATAGTCACACCAGTCCTGTTGAGGCTGTATAGTCACACCAGTCCTGTTGAGGCTGTATAGTCACACCAGTCCTGTTGAGGCTAGTCACACCAGTCCTGTTGAGGCTGTATAGTCACACCAGTCCTGTTGAGGCTGTATAGTCACACCAGTCCTGTTGAGGCTGTATCACACCAGTCCTGTTCACACCAGTCCTGTTGAGGCTGTATAGTCACACCAGTCCTGTTGAGGCTGTATAGTCACACCAGTCCTGTTGAGGCTGTATAGTCACACCAGTCCTGTTGAGGCTGTATAGTCACACCAGTCCTGTTGAGGCTGTATAGTCACACCAGTCCTGTTGAGGCTGTATAGTCACACCAGTCCTGTTGAGGCTGTATAGTCACACCAGTCCTGTGAGGCTGAGTCACACCAGTCCTGTTGAGGTTGTATAGTCACACCAGTCCTGTTGAGGCTCACACCAGTCCTGTTGAGGCTAGTCACACCAGTCCTGTTGAGGCTGTATAGTCACACCAGTCCTGTTGAGGCTGTATAGTCACACCAGTCCTGTTGAGGCTGTATAGTCACACCAGTCCTGTTGAGGCTGTATAGTCACACCAGTCCTGTTGAGGCTGTATAGTCACACCAGTCCTGTTGAGGCTGTATAGTCACACCAGTCCTGTTGAGGCTGTATAGTCACCACCAGTCCTGTTGAGGCTGTATAGTCACACCAGTCCTGTTGAGGCTGTATAGTCACACCAGTCCTGTTGAGGCTGTATAGTCACACCAGTCCTGTTGAGGCTGTATAGTCACACCAGTCCTGTTGAGGCTGTATAGTCACCAGTCCAGTCCTGTTGAGGCTGTATCACACCAGTCACACCAGTCCTGTTGAGGCTGTATAGTCACACCAGTCCTGTTGAGGCTGTATAGTCACACCAGTCCTGTTGAGGCTGTATAGTCACACCAGTCCTGTTGAGGCTGTAGGCTGTAGTCACACCAGTCCTGTTGAGGCTGCTGTCACACCAGTCCTGTTGAGGTCACACCAGTCCTGTTGAGGCTGTATAGTCACACCAGTCCTGTTGAGGCTGTATAGTCACACCAGTCCTGTTGAGGCTGTATAGTCACACCAGTCCTGTTGAGGCTGTATAGTCACACCAGTCCTGTTGAGGCTGTATAGTCACACCAGTCCTGTTGAGGCTGTATAGTCACACCAGTCCTGTTGAGGCTGTATAGTCACACCAGTCCTGTTGAGGCTGTATAGTCACACCAGTCCTGTTGAGGCTGTATAGTCACACCAGTCCTGTTGAGGCTGTATGAGGCTGTATTAGTCACACCAGTCCTGTCACACCAGTCCTGTTGAGGCTGTATAGTCACACCAGTCCTGTTGAGGCTGTATAGTCACACCAGTCCTGTTGAGGCTGTATAGTCACACCAGTCCTGTTGAGGCTGTATAGTCACACCAGTCCTGTTGAGGCTGTATAGTCACACCAGTCCTGTTGAGGCTGTATAGTCACACCAGTCCTGTTGAGGCTGTATAGTCACACCAGTCCTGTTGAGGCTGTATAGTCACACCAGTCCTGTTGAGGCTGTATGGTCACACCAGTCCTGTTGAGGCTGTATAGTCACACCAGTCCTGTTGAGGCTGTATAGTCACACCAGTCCTGTTGAGGCTGTATGGTCACACCAGTCCTGTTGAGGCTGTATAGTCACACCAGTCCTGTTGAGGCTGTATAGTCACACCAGTCCTGTTGAGGCTGTATAGTCACACCAGTCCATATTGAGGCTGTATAGTCACACCAGTCCATATTGAGGCTGTATAGTCACACCAGTCCTGTTGAGGCTGTATTGTCACACCAGTCCTGTTGAGGCTGTATAGTCGCACCAGTCCTGTTGAGGCTGTATAGTCACACCAGTCCTGTTGAGGCTGTATAGTCACACCAGTCCTGTTGAGGCTGTATAGTCACACCAGTCCATATTGAGGCTGTATAGTCGCACCAGTCCATATTGAGGCTGTATTGTCACACCAGTCCTGTTGAGGCTGTATTGTCACACCAGTCCTGTTGAGGCTGTATAGTCACACCAGTCCATATTGAGGCTGTATAGTCGCACCAGTCCATATTGAGGCTGTATTGTCACACCAGTCCTGTTGAGGCTGTATAGTCACACCAGTCCATATTGAGGCTGTATAGTCGCACCAGTCCATATTGAGGCTGTATTGTCACACCAGTCCTGTTGAGGCTGTATTGTCACACCAGTCCTGTTGAGGCTGTATTGTCACACCAGTCCTGTTGAGGCTGTATTGTCACACCAGTCCTGTTGAGGCTGTATTGCCACACCAGTCCTGTTGAGGCTGTATAGTCACACCAGTCCTGTTGAGGCTGTATAGTCACACCAGTCCTGTTGAGGCTGTATAGTCACACCAGTCCTGTTGAGGCTGTATTGTCACACCAGTCCTGTTGAGGCTGTATTGCCACACCAGTCCTGTTGAGGCTGTATAGTCACACCAGTCCTGTTGAGGCTGTATAGTCACACCAGTCCTGTTGAGACTGTATTGTCACACCAGTCCTGTTGAGGCTGTATTGTCACACCAGTCCATATTGAGGCTGTATTGTCACACCAGTCCATATTGAGGCTGTATTGCCACGCCAGTCCTGTTGAGGCTGTATTGTCACACCAGTCCTGTTGAGGCTGTATTGCCACACCAGTCCTGTTGAGGCTGTATTGTCACACCAGTCCATATTGAGGCTGTATTGTCACACCAGTCCTGTTGAGGCTGTATTGTCACACCAGTCCTGTTGAGGCTGTATTGTCACACCAGTCCTGTTGAGGCTGTATTGTCACACCAGTCCTGTTGAGGCTGTATTGCCACACCAGTCCTGTTGAGGCTGTATAGTCACACCAGTCCTGTTGAGGCTGTATAGTCACACTAGTCCTGTTGAGGCTGTATTGTCACACCAGTCCTGTTGAGGCTGTATTGCCACACCAGTCCTGTTGAGGCTGTATAGTCACACCAGTCCTGTTGAGGCTGTATAGTCACACCAGTCCTGTTGAGGCTGTATTGTCACACCAGTCCATATTGAGGCTGTATTGTCACACCAGTCCATATTGAGGCTGTATTGCCACACCAGTCCTGTTGAGGCTGTATTGTCACACCAGTCCTGTTGAGGCTGTATTGTCACACCAGTCCTGTTGAGGCTGTATTGCCACACCAGTCCTGTTGAGGCTGTATTGTCACACCAGTCCTGTTGAGGCTGTATTGTCACACCAGTCCTGTTGAGGCTGTATTGTCACACCAGTCCTGTTGAGGCTGTATTGTCACACCAGTCCATATTGAGGCTGTATTGCCACACCAGTCCTGTTGAGGCTGTATTGTCACACCAGTCCTGTTGAGGCTGTATTGTCACACCAGTCCTGTTGAGGCTGTATTGCCACACCAGTCCTGTTGAGGCTGTATTGCCACACCAGTCCTGTTGAGGCTGTATAGTCACACCAGTCCTGTTGAGGCTGTATTGTCACACCAGTCCATATTGAGGCTGTATTGTCACACCAGTCCATATTGAGGCTGTATTGCCACACCAGTCCATATTGAGGCTGTATTGTCACACAAGTACTGTTGATGCTGTATTGTCACACCAGTCCATACTGAGGCTGTATTGTCACACCAGTCCTGTTGATGCTGTATTGTCACACCAGTCCTGTTGAGGCTGTATTGTCACACCAGTCCTGTTGAGGCTGTATTGTCACACCAGTCCTGTTGAGGCTGTATAGTCACACCAGTCCTGTTGAGGCTGTATAGTCACACCAGTCCTGTAGAGGCTGTATAGTCACACCAGTCTTGTTGAGGCTGTATCGTCACACCAGTCCTGTAGAGGCTGTATAGTCACACCAGTCTTGTTGAGCCTGTATCGTCACACCAGTCCTGTAGAGGCTGTATTGTCACACCAGTCTTGTTGAGGCTGTATCGTCACACCAGTCCTGTAGAGGCTGTATTGTCACACCAGTCCTGTTGAGGCTGTATAGTCACACCAGTCCATATTGAGGCTGTATAGTCACACCAGTCCATATAGAGGCTGTATATTCACACCAGTCTTGTTGAGCCTGTATCATCACACCAGTCCATATAGAGGCTGTATATTCACACCAGTCTTGTTGAGCCTGTATCATCACACCAGTCCATATAGAGGCTGTATATTCACACCAGTCTTGTTGAGCCTGTATCATCACACCAGTCCATATTGAGGCTGTATCGTCACACCAGTCTTGTTGAGCCTGTATAGTCACACCAGTCCATATAGAGGCTGTATATTCACACCAGTCCATATTGAGCCTGTATAGTCACACCAGTCCATATAGAGGCTGTATATTCACACCAGTCCATATTGA
>NC_068424.1:6257281-6259781 GCF_023373465.1 Oncorhynchus keta | reverse complement strand
AGGGAGTTTGTTCCACCATTGGGGAGCCAGAGCAGCGAACAGTTTTGACTGGGCTGAGCGGGAACTGTACTTCCTCAGTGGTAGGGAGGCGAGCAGGCCAGAGGTGGATGAACGCAGTGCCCTTGTTTGGGTGTAGGGCCTGATCAGAGCCTGGAGGTACTGAGGTGCCGTTCCCCTCACAGCTCCGTAGGCAAGCACCATGGTCTTGTAGCGGATGAGAGCTTCAACTGGAAGCCAGTGGAGAGAGCGGAGGAGCGGGGTGACGTGAGAGAACTTGGGAAGGTTGAACACCAGACGGGCTGCGGCGTTCTGGATGAGTTGTAGGGGTTTAATGGCACAGGCAGGGAGCCCAGCCAACAGCGAGTTGCAGTAATCCAGACGGGAGATGACAAGTGCCTGGATTAGGACCTGCGCCGCTTCCTGTGTGAGGCAGGGTCGTACTCTGCGGATGTTGTAGAGCATGAACCTACAGGAACGGGCCACCGCCTTGATGTTAGTTGAGAACGACAGGGTGTTGTCCAGGATCACGCCAAGGTTCTTAGCGCTCTGGGAGGAGGACACAATGGAGTTGTCAACCGTGATGGCGAGATCATGGAACGGGCAGTCCTTCCCGGGAGGAAGAGCAGCTCCGTCTTGCCGAGGTTCAGCTTGAGGTGGTGATCCGTCATCCACACTGATATGTCTGCCAGACATGCAGAAATGCGATTCGCCACCTGGTCATCAGAAGGGGAAAGGAGAAGATTAATTGTGTGTCGTCTGCATAGCAATGATAGGAGAGACCATGTGAGGTTATGACAGAGCCAAGTGACTTGGTGTATAGCGAGAATAGGAGAGGGCCTAGAACAGAGCCCTGGGGACACCAGTGGTGAGAGCGCGTGGTGAGGAGACAGATTCTCGCCACGCCACCTGGTAGGAGCGACCTGTCAGGTAGGACGCAATCCAAGCGTGGGCCGCGCCGGAGATGCCCAACTCGGAGAGGGGTGGAGAGGAGGATCTGATGGTTCACAGTATCGAAGGCAGCCGATAGGTCTAGAAGGATGAGAGCAGAGGAGAGAGAGTTAGCTTTAGCAGTGCGGAGCGCCTCCGTGATACAGAGAAGAGCAGTCTCAGTTGAATGACTAGTCTTGAAACCTGACTGATTTGGATCAAGAAGGTCATTCTGAGAGAGATAGCGGGAGAGCTGGCCAAGGACGGCACGTTCAAGAGTTTTGGAGAGAAAAGAAAGAAGGGATACTGTGATTGTGTGTTTGTGTGATTGTGTGATTGTGTGTTTGTGTGTGTGTGTGTGTGTGTGTGTGTGTGTGTGTGTGTGTGTGTGTGTGTGTGTGTGTGTGTGTGATTGTGTGTGTGTGATTGTGTGTTTGTGTGTTTGTGTGATTGTGTGTGTGTGTGTGTGTGTGTGTGTGTGTGTGTGTGTGTGTGTGTGTGTGTGTGTGTGTGTGTGTGTGTGTGTGTGTGTGTGTGATTGTGTGATTGTGTGTGTGTGATTGTGTGATTGTGTGTTTGTGTGATTGTGTGATTGTGTGTGTGTGTGTGTGTGTGTGTGTGTGTGTGTGTGTGTGTGTGTGTGTGTGTGTGTGTGTGTGTGTGTGTGTGTGTGTGTGTGTGTGTGTGTGTGATTGTGTGTGTGTGATTGTGTGTTTGTGTGTTTGTGTGATTGTGTGTGTGTGTGTGTGTGTGTGTGTGTGTGTGTGTGTGTGTGTGTGTGTGTGTGTGTGTGTGTGTGTGTGTGTGTGTGTGTGTGTGTGTGATTGTGTGATTGTGTGTGATTGTGTGATTGTGTGTTTGTGTGATTGTGTGATGTGTGTGTGTGTGTGTGTGTGTGTGTGTGTGTGTGTGTGTGTGTGTGTGTGTGTGTGTGTGTGTGTGTGTGTGTGATTGTGTGATTGTGTGTTTGTGTGATTGTGTGATTGTGTGTGTGTGTGATTGTGTGTTTGTGTGATTGTGTGTGATTGTGTGATTGTGTGTGTGTGTGTGTGATTGTGTGTTTGTGTGATTGTGTGTGTGTGTGTGTGCAGGGGGGGAAGGCACATGGAGTAGGCAGCAGTGGAGACTCATTAAACACACACACCCCCCCAGCAATAGAGACTCATTAAACACACACACACACCCCCAGCAGTGGAGACTCATTAAACACACACACACACACACACACACACACACACACACACCCCCAGCAGTGGAGACTCATTACACACACACACACACACACACACACACACACACACACACACACCCCCAGCAGTGGAGACTCATTAAACACACACACCCCCAGCAGTGGAGACTCATTAAACACACACACACACACACACACACACACACACACACACCCCCAGCAGTGGAGACTCATTAAACACACACACACCCCCCCAGCAGTGGAGACTCATTAAACACACACCCCCCAGCAGTGGAGACTCATTAAACACACACACCCCCAGCAGTAGTGTGTGTGTGTGTGTGTGTCCACCCAGCAGTGGAGACTCATTAAACACCCACCCCC
>NC_068424.1:6242281-6254781 GCF_023373465.1 Oncorhynchus keta | reverse complement strand
TTATATATATTATCTCTGTATCCAGACCCCCACAGTAATGATTTGCAGGTTATATATATTATCTCTGTATCCAGACCCCCACAGTAATGATTTGCAGGTTATATATAGTATCTCTGTATTTGTGGTTGCTCTTTATTGATCAGCCCATCCTGCTATCAGATAAGACAACAGAACTATGAAGGCATAGTGCTGTAATTGGGCATCTGTGTGTGCGTGTGCGTGTGCGTGTGCGTGTGCGTGTGCGTGTGCGTGTGCGTGTGTGTGTGTGTCTGTGTATGTGTATGTGTGCGTGTTTTCCATTAACAGGATTAATTTGACAACACCCAGTGAAATAGCAGCGTCAAATTAAAAAACAGAAATACTCATAATAATAATAATAATAATAATAATAATAATAATAATAATTCATAAATCATAAATCATACTAGTATTATACATCGGTTTAAAGATGAACTTCTTGTAAATTCAGCCACAGTGTCAGATTTCATAAAGGCTTTACGGCGAAAGCAAACCATGCGATTATCTGAGGACAGCACCCAGCAGACAAACACAGACAATCATATTTCATCCCTCCAGGCATGACAAAAAACTCAGAAATAGCCATAAATGCCTTACCTTTGAAGAGCTTCTTCTGTTAGCAGTCTAATATGTCTCCTAAACATCACAAATGGTCCTTTTGTTCGATTAATTCCGTCGCTATATCTCCTAAATGTCCATTTATTTGGCGCGTTTGATCCAGAAAAACACCGGTTCCAACTCGCCCAACAGGACTACAAAATATCTCATATTAGTTACCTGTAAACTTGATCCGAACATTTCAAACAACTTTCCTAATACAACTTTAGGTATTTTTTTTGTGTAAATAATCGCAAAAATTTAAGACGGGATAAACTGTGTTCAATAGCGGACGAAATCAAAGTGGAGCTTTCAGGTCGTGCGCCGCATCCACAACAGTACACTAGACTCGACCCTCATGAACAGCCCTACTTCTTCATTACTCAAAGGAAAAACATCAACCAATTTCTAAAGACTGTTGACATCCAGTGGAAGCGATAGGAACTGCAAGCAAGTGCCTTAGAAATCTAGATCCACATAGAAAACCCATTGAAAAGAGAGTGACCCCCAAAAAAATAATCCTGGATGGTTTGTCCTCGTGGTTTTGCCTGCCAAATAATTTCTCACCCATTCACACACACTGACGCATTCACACACACTCACCCATTCACACACACTCACCCATTCACACACACTCACCCATTCACACACACTCACCCATTCACACACACTCACCCATTCACACACACTCACCCATTCACACACACTCACCCATTCACACACACTCACCCATTCACACACACTCACCCATTCACACACACTCACCCATTCACACACACTCACCCATTCACACACACTCACCCATTCACACACACTCACCCATTCACACACACTCACCCATTCACACACACTCACCCATTCACACACACACACCCATTCACACACACTCACCCATTCACACACACTCACCCATTCACACACACAGACACTTATGTACTGTATTACCAGGTGTAATTATGAGTTCCTCGGGCAGGCTCTAGCTCCAAGTCCCTAGAGCTTGAGCAGTATTTACACTGTCCACAGCACTATGTGATTAGAGGTGTGTGTGTGTGTGTGTGTGTGTGTGTGTGTGTGTGTGTGTGTGTGTGTGTGTGTGTGTGTGTGTGTGTGTGTGTGTGTGTGTGTGTGTGTGTGTGTGTGTGTGTGTGTGTGTGTGTGTGTGTGTGTGATTAGAAGGGGTTACAGTTTAGCTGGAGCTGATATCTAATCAATAGAATGATCAGGACACCAGCATTCACCCAAGGAATCTTCACAGACTCACATTATAATGATGATGTTTCTGACCCTTCACCAGACCAGGATGGAACAAGGTCTGGTTTTTATGATGAGTCACCAGACCAGGATGGAACAGGGTCTGGTAGTTATGATGAGTCACCAGACCAGGATGGAACAGGGTCTGGTAGTTATGATGAGTCATCAGACCAGGATGGAGGTCATGATGGTCTGGTCTGGTAGTTTATGTCATGAGTCAGGGTCTGGTTTTATGATGAGACCAGACCAGGATGGAACAGGGTCTGGTAGTTATGATGAGTCATCAGACCAGGATGGAACAAGGTCTGGTTTTTATGATGAGTCACCAGACCTAGATGGAACAGGGTCTGGTAGTTATGATGAGTCACCAGACCAGGATGGAACAGGGTCTGGTAGTTATGATGAGTCATCAGACCAGGATGGAACAGGGTCTGGTTTTTATGATGAGTCACCAGACCTAGATGGAACAGGGTCTGGTAGTTATGATGAGTCACCAGACCAGGATGGAACAGGGTCTGGTAGTTATGATGAGTCATCAGACCAGGATGGAACAGGGTCTGGTTTTTATGATGAGTCACCAGACGAGGATGGAACAAGGTCTGGTTTTTATAATGAGTCACCAGACCAGGATTGGAACAGGGTCTGGTTTTATGATGAGTCACCAGACCAGGATGGAACAGGGTCTGGTTTTTATGAGTCACCAGACCAGGATGGAACAAGGTCTGGTTTTTATGATGAGTCATCAGACCAGGATGGAACAGGGTCTGGTAGTTATGATGAGTCATCAGACCAGGATGGAACAAGGTCTGGTTTTTATGATGAGTCACCAGACCTAGATGGAACAGGGTCTGGTAGTTATGATGAGTCACCAGACCAGGATGGAACAGGGTCTGGTAGTTATGATGAGTCATCAGACCAGGATGGAACAGGGTCTGGTTTTTATGATGAGTCACCAGACCAGGATGGAACAAGGTCTGGTTTTTATGATGAGTCACCAGACCAGGATGGAACAGGGTCTGGTTTTTATGATGAGTCATCAGACCAGGATGGAACAGGGTCTGGTTTTTATGAGTCACCAGACCAGGATGGAACAAGGTCTGGTTTTTATGATGAGTCATCAGACCAGGATGGAACAGGGTCTGGTAGTTATGATGAGTCATCAGACCAGGATGGAACAGGGTCTGGTTTTTATGATGAGTCACCAGACCAGGATGGAACAAGGTCTGGTTTTTATGATGAGTCACCAGACCAGGATGGAACAGGGTCTGGTTTTTATGATGAGTCATCAGACCAGGATGGAACAGGGTCTGGTTTTTATGAGTCACCAGACCAGGATGGAACAAGGTCTGGTTTTTATGATGAGTCATCAGACCAGGATGGAACAGGGTCTGGTAGTTATGATGAGTCATCAGACCAGGATGGAACAGGGTCTGGTTTTTATGATGAGTCACCAGACCAGGATGGAACAAGGTCTGGTTTTTATGATGAGTCATCAGACCAGGATGGAACAGGGTCTGTTAGTTATGATGAGTCATCAGACCAGGATGGAAAAAGGTCTGGTATTTATGATGAGTCATCAGACCAGGATGGAACAAGGTCTGGTTTTTATGATAAGTCACCAGACCAGGATGAAACAGGGTCTGGTTTTTATTATGATGAGTCATCAGACCAGGATGGAACAAGGTCTGGTAGTTATGATGAGTCATCAGACGAGGATGGAACAAGGTCTGGTTTTATGATGAGTCATCAGACTGGGATGGAACAGGGTCTGGTTTTTATGATGAGTCATCAGACCAGGATGGAACAGGGTCTGGTAGTTATGATGAGTCACCAGACCAGGATGGAACAGGGTCTGGTTTTATGATGAATCATCAGACCAGGATGGAACAGGGTCTGGTAGTTATGATGAGTCACCAGACCAGGATGGAACAAGGTCTGGTTTTTATGATGAGTCACCAGACCAGGATGGAACAGGGTCTGGTAGTTATGATGAGTCATCAGACCAGGATGGAACAGGGTCTGGTTTTATGATGAGTCACCAGACCAGGATGGAACAGGGTCTGGTTTTATGATGAGTCATCAGACCAGGATGGAACAGGGTCTGGTAGTTATGATGAGTCATCAGACCAGGATGGAACAAGGTCTGGTTTTATGATGAGTCACCAGACCAGGATGGAACAGGGTCCGGTTTTAATGATGAGTCATCAGACCAGGATGGAACAGGGTCTGGTTTTTATGATGAGTCACCAGACCAGGATGGAACAGGGTCTGGTTTTTATGATGAGTCACCAGACCAGGATGGAACAGGGTCTGGTTTTTATGATGAGTCGTCAGACCAAGATGGAACAGGGTCTGGTTTTTATGATGAGTCATCAGACCAGGATGGAACAGGGTCTGGTAGTTATGATGAGTCATCAGACCAGGATGGAACAGGGTCTGGTTTTTATGATGAGTCATCAGACCAGGATGGAACAAGGTCTGGTAGTTATGATGAGTCATCAGACGAGGATGGAACAAGGTCTGGTTTTTATGATGAGTCACCAGACCAGGATGGAACAGGGTCTGGTTTTTATGATGAGTCACCAGACCAGGATGGAACAGGGTCTGGTTTTTATGATGAGTCACCAGACGAGGATGGAACAAGGTCTGGTTTTTATGATGAGTCACCAGACCAGGATGGAACAGGGTCTGGTTTTTATGATGAGTCATCAGACCAGGATGGAACAGGGTCTGGTAGTTATGATGAGTCACCAGACCAGGATGGAACAAGGTCTGGTTTTTATGATGAGTCACCAGACCAGGATGGAACAGGGTCTGGTTTTTATGATGAGTCATCAGACCAGGATGGAACAGGGTCTGGTTTTTATGATGAGTCACCAGACCAGGATGGAACAGGGTCTGGTTTTTATGATGAGTCATCAGACCAGGATGGAACAGGGTCTGGTTTTTATGATGAGTCATCAGACGAGGATGGAACAAGGTCTGGTTTTTATGATGAGTCATCAGACCAGGATGGAACAGGGTCCGGTTTTAATGATGAGTCATCAGACCAGGATGGAACAGGGTCTGGTTTTATGATGAGTCACCAGACCAGGATGGAACAGGGTCTGGTTTTTATGATGAGTCACCAGACCAGGATGGAACAGGGTCTGGTTTTTATGATGAGTCGTCAGACCAAGATGGAACAGGGTCTGGTATTTATGATGAGTCATCAGACCAGGGTGGAACAGGGTCTGGTAGTTATGATGAGTCATCAGACCAGGATGGAACAAGGTCTGGTTTTTATGATGAGTCATCAGACCAGGATGGAACAAGGTCTGGTAGTTATGATGAGTCATCAGACCAGGATGGAACAAGGTCTGGTTTTTATGATGAGTCACCAGACCAGGATGGAACAGGGTCTGGTAGTTATGATGAGTCATCAGACCAGGATGGAACAGGGTCTGGTTTTATGATGAGTCACCAGACGAGGATGGAACAAGGTCTGGTTTTTATAATGAGTCACCAGACCAGGATTGGAACAGGGTCTGGTTTTTATGATGAGTCACCAGACCAGGATGGAACAGGGTCTGGTTTTTATGAGTCACCAGACCAGGATGGAACAAGGTCTGGTTTTATGATGAGTCATCAGACCAGGATGGAACAGGGTCTGGTAGTTATGATGAGTCATCAGACCAGGATGGAACAAGGTCTGGTTTTTATGATGAGTCACCAGACCTAGATGGAACAGGGTCTGGTAGTTATGATGAGTCACCAGACCAGGATGGAACAGGGTCTGGTAGTTATGATGAGTCATCAGACCAGGATGGAACAGGGTCTGGTTTTATGATGAGTCACCAGACGAGGATGGAACAAGGTCTGGTTTTATAATGAGTCACCAGACCAGGATTGGAACAGGGTCTGGTTTTTATGATGAGTCACCAGACCAGGATGGAACAGGGTCTGGTTTTTATTAGTCACCAGACCAGGATGGAACAAGGTCTGGTTTTTATGATGAGTCATCAGACCAGGATGGAACAGGGTCTGGTAGTTATGATGAGTCATCAGACCAGGATGGAACAGGGTCTGGTTTTTATGATGAGTCACCAGACCAGGATGGAACAAGGTCTGGTTTTTATGATGAGTCACCAGACCAGGATGGAACAGGGTCTGGTTTTTATGATGAGTCATCAGACCAGGATGGAACAGGGTCTGGTTTTTATGAGTCACCAGACCAGGATGGAACAAGGTCTGGTTTTTATGATGAGTCATCAGACCAGGATGGAACAGGGTCTGGTAGTTATGATGAGTCATCAGACCAGGATGGAACAAGGTCTGGTTTTTATGATGAGTCATCAGACCAGGATGGAACAAGGTCTGGTTTTTATGATGAGTCATCAGACCAGGATGGAACAGGGTCTGGTTTTTATGATGAGTCATCAGACCAGGATGGAACAAGGTCTGGTATTTATGATGAGTCATCAGACCAGGATGGAACAAGGTCTGGTATTTATGATGAGTCATCAGACCAGGATGGAACAAGGTCTGGTTTTTATGATGAGTCATCAGACCAGGATGGAACAAGGTCTGGTAGTTATGATGAGTCATCAGACGAGGATGGAACAAGGTCTGGTTTTTATGATGAGTCATCAGACCAGGATGGAACAGGGTCTGGTTTTTATGATGAGTCATCAGACCAGGATGGAACAGGGTCTGGTAGTTATGATGAGTCATCAGACCAGGATGGAACAGGGTCTGGTTTTTATGATGAGTCATCAGACCAGGATGGAACAAGGTCTGGTAGTTATGATGAGTCATCAGACGAGGATGGAACAAGGTCTGGTTTTTATGATGAGTCACCAGACCAGGATGGAACAGGGTCTGGTAGTTATGATGAGTCATCAGACCAGGATGGAACAGGGTCTGGTTTTATGATGAGTCACCAGACGAGGATGGAACAAGGTCTGGTTTTATAATGAGTCACCAGACCAGGATTGGAACAGGGTCTGGTTTTTATGATGAGTCACCAGACCAGGATGGAACAGGGTCTGGTTTTATGAGTCACCAGACCAGGATGGAACAAGGTCTGGTTTTTATGATGAGTCATCAGACCAGGATGGAACAGGGTCTGGTAGTTATGATGAGTCATCAGACCAGGATGGAACAAGGTCTGGTTTTTATGATGAGTCACCAGACCTAGATGGAACAGGGTCTGGTAGTTATGATGAGTCACCAGACCAGGATGGAACAGGGTCTGGTAGTTATGATGAGTCATCAGACCAGGATGGAACAGGGTCTGGTTTTTATGATGAGTCACCAGACGAGGATGGAACAAGGTCTGGTTTTTATAATGAGTCACCAGACCAGGATTGGAACAGGGTCTGGTTTTTATGATGAGTCACCAGACCAGGATGGAACAGGGTCTGGTTTTTATGAGTCACCAGACCAGGATGGAACAAGGTCTGGTTTTTATGATGAGTCATCAGACCAGGATGGAACAGGGTCTGGATTTTATGATGAGTCATCAGACCAGGATGGAACAGGGTCTGGTTTTTATGAGTCACCAGACCAGGATGGAACAAGGTCTGGTTTTATGGTGAGTCCTCAGACCAGGATGGAACAGGGTCTGGTAGTTATGATGAGTCATCAGACCAGGATGGAACAGGGTCTGTTTTTATGATGAGTCATCAGACCAGGATGGAACAAGGTCTGGTTTTATGATGAGTCATCAGACCAGGATGGAACAGGGTCTGGTAGTTATGATGAGTCATCAGACCAGGATGGAACAAGGTCTGGTATTTATGATGAGTCATCAGACCAGGATGGAACAAGGTCTGGTATTCATGATGAGTCATCAGACCAGGATGGAACAAGGTCTGGTTTTTATGATGAGTCATCAGACCAGGATGGAACAAGGTCTGGTAGTTATGATGAGTCATCAGACGAGGATGGAACAAGGTCTGGTTTTTATGATGAGTCATCAGACCAGGATGGAACAGGGTCTGGTTTTTATGATGAGTCATCAGACCAGGATGGAACAGGGTCTGGTAGTTATGATGAGTCACCAGACCAGGATGGAACAGGGTCTGGTTTTATGATGAGTCATCAGACCAGGATGGAACAGGGTCTGGTAGTTATGATGAGTCACCAGACCAGGATGGAACAAGGTCTGGTTTTTATGATGAGTCACCAGACCAGGATGGAACAGGGTCTGGTATTTATGATGAGTCATCAGACCAGGATGGAACAGGGTCTGGTTTTTATGATGAGTCACCAGACCAGGATGGAACAGGGTCTGGTTTTTATGATGAGTCATCAGACCAGGATGGAACAGGGTCTGGTAGTTATGATGAGTCATCAGACCAGGATGGAACAGGGTCTGGTTTTTATGATGAGTCACCAGACCAGGATGGAACAGGGTCTGGTTTTTATGATGAGTCATCAGACCAGGATGGAACAGGGTCTGGTTTTTATGATGAGTCACCAGACCAGGATGGAACAGGGTCTGGTTTTATGATGAGTCATCAGACCAGGATGGAACAGGGTCTGGTTTTTATGATGAGTCGTCAGACCAAGATGGAACAGGGTCTGGTATTTATGATGAGTCATCAGACCAGGGTGGAACAGGGTCTGGTAGTTATGATGAGTCATCAGACCAGGATGGAACAGGGTCTGGTTTTATGATGAGTCACCAGACCAGGATGGAACAAGGTCTGGTTTTTATGATGAGTCATCAGACCAGGATGGAACAGGGTCTGGATTTTATGATGAGTCATCAGACCAGGATGGAACAGGGTCTGGTTTTATGAGTCACCAGACCAGGATGGAACAAGGTCTGGTTTTTATGGTGAGTCCTCAGACCAGGATGGAACAGGGTCTGGTAGTTATGATGAGTCATCAGACCAGGATGGAACAGGGTCTGTTTTTTATGATGAGTCATCAGACCAGGATGGAACAAGGTCTGGTTTTTATGATGAGTCATCAGACCAGGATGGAACAGGGTCTGGTAGTTATGATGAGTCATCAGACCAGGATGGAACAAGGTCTGGTATTTATGATGAGTCATCAGACCAGGATGGAACAAGGTCTGGTATTTATGATGAGTCATCAGACCAGGATGGAACAAGGTCTGGTTTTTATGATGAGTCATCAGACCAGGATGGAACAAGGTCTGGTAGTTATGATGAGTCATCAGACGAGGATGGAACAAGGTCTGGTTTTTATGATGAGTCATCAGACCAGGATGGAACAGGGTCTGGTTTTTATGATGAGTCATCAGACCAGGATGGAACAGGGTCTGGTAGTTATGATGAGTCACCAGACCAGGATGGAACAGGGTCTGGTTTTATGATGAGTCATCAGACCAGGGTGGAACAGGGTCTGGTAGTTATGATGAGTCACCAGACCAGGATGGAACAAGGTCTGGTTTTTATGATGAGTCACCAGACCAGGATGGAACAGGGTCTGGTTTTTATGATGAGTCACCAGACCAGGATGGAACAGGGTCTGGTTTTTATGATGAGTCATCAGACCAGGATGGAACAGGGTCTGGTAGTTATGATGAGTCATCAGACCAGGATGGAACAGGGTCTGGTAGTTATGATGAGTCATCAGACCAGGATGGAACAAGGTCTGGTAGTTATGATGAGTCACCAGACCAGGATGGAACAGGGTCTGGTTTTAATGATGAGTCATCAGACCAGGATGGAACAGGGTCTGGTTTTTATGATGAGTCACCAGACCAGGATGGAACAGGGTCTGGTTTTTATGATGAGTCATCAGACCAGGATGGAACAAGGTCTGGTTTTTATGATGAGTCACCAGACCAGGATGGAACAAGGTCTGGTATTTATGATGAGTCATCAGACCAGGATGGAACAGGGTCTGGTTTTTATGATGAGTCATCAGACCAGGATGGAACAGGGTCTGGTTTTTATGATGAGTCATCAGACCAGGATGGAACAGGGTCTGGTTTTTATGATGAGTCATCAGACCAGGATGGAACAGGGTCTGGTAGTTATGATGAGTCATCAGACCAGGATGGAACAGGGTAAATGACTTAAATGTAAATGTAAATGTCTGGTTTTTATGATGAGTCATCAGACCAGGATGGAACAAGGTCTGGTATTTATGATGAGTCATCAGACCAGGATGGAACAAGGTCTGGTAGTTATGATGAGTCACCAGACCAGGATGGAACAAGGTCTGGTAGTTATGATGAGTCATCAGACGAGGATGGAACAAGGTCTGGTTTTTATGATGAGTCATCAGACCAGGATGGAACAGGGTCTGGTTTTTATGATGAGTCATCAGACCAGGATGGAACAGGGTCTGGTAGTTATGATGAGTCACCAGACCAGGATGGAACAGGGTCTGGTTTTTATGATGAGTCATCAGACCAGGATGGAACAGGGTCTGGTAGTTATGATGAGTCACCAGACCAGGATGGAACAAGGTCTGGTTTTTATGATGAGTCACCAGACCAGGATGGAACAGGGTCTGGTAGTTATGATGAGTCACCAGACCAGGATGGAACAGGGTCTGGTAGTTATGATGAGTCATCAGACCAGGTTGGAACAAGGTCTGGTAGTTATGATGAGTCATCAGACCAGGATGGAACAGGGTCTGGTTTTTATGATGAGTCATCAGACCAGGATGGAACAGGGTCTGGTAGTTATGATGAGTCATCAGACCAGGATGGAACAGGGTCTGGTATTTATGATGAGTCATCAGACCAGGATGGAACAAGGTCTGGTTTTTATGATGAGTCACCAGACCAGGATGGAACAGGGTCTGGTTTTTATGATGAGTCATCAGACCAGGATGGAACAGGGTCTGGTTTTAAAGATGAGTCATCGGACCAGGATGGAACAGGGTCTGGTTTTTATGATGAGTCACCAGACCAGGATGGAACAAGGTCTGGTTTTTATGATGAGTCATCAGACCAGGATGGAACAGGGTCTGGTAGTTATGATGAGTCATCAGACCAGGATGGAACAGGGTCTGGTTTTTATGATGAGTCATCAGACCAGGATGGAACAAGGTCTGGTTTTTATGATGAGTCACCAGACCAGGATGGAACAGGGTCTGGTTTTTATGATGAGTCACCAGACCAGGATGGAACAGGGTCTGGTTTTTATGATGAGTCATCAGACCAGGATGGAACAGGGTCTGGTATTTATGATGAGTCATCAGACCAGGATGGAACAGGGTCTGGTAGTTATGATGAGTCATCAGACCAGGATGGAACAGGGTCTGGTTTTTATGATGAGTCACCAGACCAGGATGGAACAGGGTCTGGTTTTTATGATGAGTCATCAGACCAGGATGGAACAGGGTCTGGTAGTTATGATGAGTCATCAGACCAGGATGGAACAGGGTAAATGACTTAAATGTAAATGTAAATGTCTGGTTTTTATGATGAGTCATCAGACCAGGATGGAACAAGGTCTGGTAGTTATGATGAGTCACCAGACCAGGATGGAACAAGGTCTGGTAGTTATGATGAGTCATCAGACGAGGATGGAACAAGGTCTGGTTTTTATGATGAGTCATCAGACCAGGATGGAACAGGGTCTGGTAGTTATGATGAGTCACCAGACCAGGATGGAACAAGGTCTGGTTTTTATGATGAGTCACCAGACCAGGATGGAACAGGGTCTGGTAGTTATGATGAGTCACCAGACCAGGATGGAACAGGGTCTGGTAGTTATGATGAGTCACCAGACCAGGATGGAACAAGGTCTGGTAGTTATGATGAGTCATCAGACCAGGATGGAACAGGGTCTGGTTTTTATGATGAGTCACCAGACCAGGATGCAACAGTTTCTGGTAGTTATGATGAGTCATCAGACCAGGATGGAACAGGGTCTGGTAGTTATGATGAGTCATCAGACCAGGATGGAACAGGGTCTGGTAGTTATGATGAGTCATCAGACCAGGATGGAACAGGGTCTGGTTTTTATGATGAGTCACCAGACCAGGATGGAACAAGGTCTGGTTTTTATGATGATAATAATAATAATAATATATGCCATTTAGCAGACGCTTTTATCCAAAGCGACTTACAGTCATGTGTGCATACATTCTACGTATGGGTGGTCCCGGGATCGAACCCACTACCCTGGCGTTACAAGCGCCATGCTCTACCAACTGCCAACTGAGCTACAGAAGGACCTGATGATGAGTCATCAGACCAGGATGGAACAGGGTCTGGTAGTTATGATTAGTCATCAGACCAGGATAGAACAGGGTAAATGACTTAAATGTAAATGTAAATGTATGGTTTTTATGATGAGTCACCAGACCAGGATGGAACAAGGTCTGGTAGTTATGATGAGTCATCAGACCAGGATGGAACAGGGTCTGGTTTTATGATGAGTCACCAGACCAGGATGGAACAAGGTCTGGTTTTATGATGAGTCACCAGACCAGGATGGAACAGGGTCTGGTAGTTATGATGAGTCACCAGACCAGGATGGAACAGGGTCTGGTAGTTATGATGAGTCACCAGACCAGGATGGAACAAGGTCTGGTAGTTATGATGAGTCATCAGACCAGGATGGAACAGGGTCTGGTTTTTATGATGAGTCACCAGACCAGGATGCAACAGTTTCTGGTAGTTATGATGAGTCATCAGACCAGGATGGAACAGG